>NC_060186.1:22590181-22612069 GCF_021184085.1 Oncorhynchus gorbuscha
ACCAATGATATGATCCTTTTCACGCAATAATGCCAACCCAAACGGTACCACCACAGTTTGGGTTGGATATTTAACGGCTCATGTCGTACAGTACCCGTGTTGCCGTCGTTGTTGATGGTGGTGGTCTCTGGGGTGTTCTTCTCCCAGCCCTCCAGCTGCAGGCCCTGGTACTCCACCCGGACCTGGGTGAACGTCTCGTCGATGTCGATGGGTGACTGACGGGCATTGTTGCACGCCGGGTACCTCTTACCCCAGATCTTCTGGTTCAACTGGCCTGAGAAGGACAAACACAGAGAGGACGAATGGATCAGTAGTAGCGAAGATGGGAATGGGATGGCAAACTGCGATTTGGAGTTGACTTCACAGTGCAGGCAGCAGGACGTGTAGCTGAACAACTCCCACACAACCCTGCAGGGAGAACGACTTTAAAGGAAACACTTTATAGAGGTCAGCTACAGTAGAGTATAAACATGTTTAGTATTTGTTGCAAAACATGTCTTTTTTTCTCTCCATTTAAATAATCCCTCCATATCCATTGTGATGAAAAGTCCTGCAATGACCAATCCTCATAATCCTTAAGTGAACCCCAACTGTGTTTACACACAGCACATACAGAATCAGCTCTACTGCGTCTCCCTCTAGTCCAGCAGATGAGGAGTTAATGGAGCAGATGGCCTGAGTTTGTCACAAATGGCTGGACAGGTAGCATGCAGATTTAGGAATGACAGAATATGCAGGAATCGTTCTGCCATTTCCTGGTTGCTAAAACTCGAGTAGTTTATGTGACAAAATAAGCTAGTATAGTGTAGAGAATCATTGTACGATCTAAAACGCTGTGAAATATATTTTCCATAACCAAAAATAGTGTATTTTCAGCTGTTTGAAGTTAGTGTACATAACCCAAAGTAAAAGATGCAGAGACAAAACTTGGGAATGGAAAGCATAGAAATAGCGCACATAGAACAGATCTACCACTTCTTAGACGTCTTTCAATGAGAATGCCAGATCTATAACTCACATTTCTATGTGAATTTGGTCGGGCCATTTGTAATTTACACTTTGAAATGTCAGACTTGATCAACCTCTACAAACATGTCCATTAATTATAATCTACATAGTAAATCACATTTCCTACTGCGCAGATTATTTTCCTGCTGTAGCAAACTGTCTCAAATGAAGATCCTACATTTGTACATGCAGTACATCATATACAGTACAGCGCCTGCAGTAAGTACATCCATGCAGTTAGCCATATGTACAGTATGCTAGCATACATCCACATTATACTGTACTGTGAGTATTATGATATTCCCTGCTGAGTCTCTGAGATGCCTGCTGACCCAGAGCAGGGTGGGAGGAGCATGTTGCTGGAAAAGAGTAATGAGTCGGTTGTGGTTGTCTGAGCTCAGAGACATTAGCATGAGAACGGCCAGGCTGAGGCTGCACACTGGGAGGAGAGGAGGAAAGACTTCATTATCACCTCTTCCTCTCCTCAGTGTCCTAAAAACCACTGTGTCTCTCCCTCCGCCCTCCCTCTCTCACAATAAATACAATATCTCCCTGTGTGCTGTGTGAACGAGTGTGAGAGTGAGAGAGAGATAGTGTCTTCCCAGCAGCTTTCTCTCTCTCTCGCTCAATTTAAATTCAATTTAAGGGCTTGATTGGCATGGGAAACCTATGTTAACTTTGCCAAAGCGTTGTGAAATATGTAATAAACAGAAGTGAAATAAACAAAAACAAAAAAATGAACAGTGAATATTAACAGTAAACATCCCTCCCTGCCTCCCTCCGTCCCTGCCTCCCTCCCTCCCTCCCTCCCTCCCTCCCTCCCTCCCTCCCTCCCTCCCTCCCTCCCCCTCCCTCCCCCTGCATCCCTCCCTGCCTCCCTCCCTCCCTGCCTCCCTCCCTCCATCCCTGCCTCCCTCCCTCCCTCCCTGCCTCCCTCCCTCCCTGCATCCCTCCCTGCCTCCCTCCCTCCCTGCCTCCCTCCCTCCATCCCTGCCACCCTCCCTCCCTGAGTCCCTCCCTCCCTCCCTGCCTCCCTCCCTCCCTGCCTCCCTCCCTGCCTCCCTCCCTGCCTCCCTCCCTCCGTCCCTACCTCCCTCCCTCCGTCCCTCCCTCCCTCCCTGCCTCCCTCCCTGCATCCCTCCCTGTCTCCCTTCCTCCATCCCTGCCTCCCTCCCTCCATCCCTGCCTCCCTCCCTCCATCCCTGCCTCCCTCCCTCCATCCCTGCCTCCCGCCCTGCCTCCGTCCCTCGTCCCTCCCTCCCCGCCTCCCTCTCTCTCCCCCTGCCTCCCTCCCCGCCTCCCTCCCTCCCCGCGTCCCTCCCTCCCTCCCCGCCTCCCTCCCTCCCCGCCTCCCTGCTTCCCTCCCTGCCTCCCCCTCCCTCCCTCCCTCCCTGCATCCCTCCCTCCCTCCCCCGCCTCCCTCCCTCCCTCCCTGCATCCCTCCCTCCCCGCCTCCTCCCTCCCTCCCTGCCTCCCTCCCTCCCCCTCCCTCCCTCCCTCGTCCCTCCCTCCCACCTCCCTCCCTCCCTCCCTGCCTACCTCCCTCCCTGCATCCCTCCCTCCTCCCTGCATCCCTCCCTCCCCCCGCCCTCCCTGAGTCCCTCCCTGCCTCGCCTCCCTCCCTCCCTCCCCCCTGCCTCCCTCTCTGCCTCCCACCTCCCTCCCTCCCTCCCTCGTCCCTCCCTCCCCGCCTCCCCCTCCCTCCCTGCCTCCCCCTCCCTGCCTCCCCCTCCCTCCCCCCCTCCCGCCCTGCCTCCGTCCCTCGTCCCTCCCTCCCCGCCTCCCTCTCTCTCCCCCTCCCTCCCTCCCCGCGTCCCTCCCTCCCTCCCCGCCTCCCTCCCTCCCCGCCTCCCTGCTTCCCTCCCTGCCTCCCCCTCCCTCCCTCCCTCCCTGCATCCCTCCCTCCCTCCCCGCCTCCCTCCCTCCCTCCCTGCATCCCTCCCTCCCCGCCTCCTCCCTCCCTCCCCCTCCCTCCCTCCCTCGTCCCTCCCTCCCTCCTCCCTCCCTCCCACCTCCCTCCCTCCCTCCCTGCCTACCTCCCTCCCTGCATCCCTCCCTCCCTGCATCCCTCCCTCCCTCCCTGCGTCCCTCCCTGCCTCGCCTCCCTCCCTCCCTCCCCCTCCCTCCCTCCCCCTCCCCCCTCCCCGCCTCCCTCCCTCCCCGCCTCCCTCTCTGCCTCCCACCTCCCTGCCTCCCACCTCCCTCCCTCCCTCCCTCGTCCCTCCCTCCCCGCCTCCCTCCCTCCCTGCCTCCCCCTCCCTGCCTCCCCCTCCCTCCCCCTCCCTCCCTCCCTCCCTCGTCCCTCCCTGCCTCGCCTCCCTCCCTCCCTCCCTGCCTCCCTCCCTCCCCCTCCCTCCCTCCCTGCATCCCTCCCTCCCCCGCCTCCCTCCCTCCCCCGCCTCCCTCCCTCCCCGCCTCCCACCTCCCTCCCTCCCTGCGTCCCTCCCTCCCCCTGCCTCCCTCCCTCCCCCTCCCTCCCTCCCTGCCTGCCTCCCCCTCCCCCCTCCCTGCCTCCCTCCATCCCTCCCTCCCCGCCTCCCTCCCCGCCTCCCCTCCCTCCCCCCCTGCCTCCCTCCCTCCCTCGTCCCTCCCTCCCTCCCTCCCTCCCTCCCTGCCTCCCCCTCCCTCCCTCCCTCCCTCCCTCCCCCCCCCTCCCTCCCTCCCTCCCTCCCTCCCTCCCTCCCTCGTCCCTCCCTCCCCCCCGCCTCCCTCCCTCCCCCCCCTCCTCCCTCCCCCCTCCCTCCCTGCCTCCCTCCCTCCCTCGTCCCTCCCTCCCTCCCTCCCACCTCCCTCCCTCCCTCCCTGCCTACCTCCCTCCCTGCATCCCTCCCTCCCCCCTCCCTCCCTCCCTCCCTCCCTCCCTCCCTCCCTCCCTCCCTCCCTCCCTCCCTCCCTCCCTCCCTGTGTCCCTCCCTGCCTCGCCTCCCTCCCTCCCTCCCCGCCTCCCTCCCTCCCCCTCCCTCCCTCGTCCCCCTCCCCCGCCTCCCTCCCTCCCCACCTCCCTCCCTGCCTCCCACCTCCCTCCCTCCCTGCGTCCCTCCCTCCCCGCCTCCCTCCCTCCCTGCCTCCCCCTCCCTCCCTGCCTCCCCCTCCCTCCCCCTCCCCCCTCCCTCCCTCCCTGCGTCCCTCCCTGCCTCGCCTCCCTCCCTCCCTGCCTCGCCTCCCTCCCTCCCTCCCCGCCTCCCTCCCCCTCCCCCCTCCCTGCGTCCCTCCCTCCCCGCCTCCCTCCCTCCCCGCCTCCCACCTCCCTCCCTCCCCTCCCTCGTCCCTCCCCCTGCGTCCCCGCCTCCCTCCCTCCCTCCCCGCCTCCCCCCTCCCTCCCTCCCTCCCTCCCTCCCTCCCTCCCTCCCTCCCTCCCTCCCTCCCTCCCTCCCTCCCTGCCTCCCCCTCCCCCCCTCCCCCTCCCTGCCTCCCTCCATCCCTGCGTCCCTCCCTCCCCGCCTCCCTCCCTGCCTCCCCCCCCTCCCTGCCTCCCCCTCCCTCCCTGCCTCCCTCCTGCCTCCCTCCCCCCCCCGCCTCCCCCCTCCCTGCCTCCCCCTCCCTCCCTCATTTGAACTCCACTGGCTAATATCCCAGTAGAATGAATACAGAGTCATCAAAGGAGGTCAGGTGCTAAAGATAAGAGTTTATCAGGCATGACCGACATTCACAACCTTTTATGGGGTCAAATCATTTCCACTCTGAATTCAGTCGTATTGCCATTGTGAGTTGAATGACAGTTTACTGCGTTGGTGACAGACGAGAGTGGCTTCTGGCTGTGCCACTTAAATGATCTGTGGGACAGCAAGGAGTGTGCCTGTCAATTTGGTGTGCAAGTGTGCATGCGCATGTGAGTGTGTGTGTAGGCTGGGAAAGAGTTTGACTCTTTATTTGGTGTATGTGTTTGTGCATGCCTGCATATGTGACTGTGTGCCTGAACATGTGTGTGTGTGTGTGTGTGTGTGTGTGTGTGTGTGTGTGTGGGGGGGGGGCCTCATCTGGCATAAATGCCATGACACAACACTGCTGCTACACTCACAAGATGCTACCATGGCAACAAGGTGCTGCAGAGGTTCGGAGGAGAGTTAAGTGCCAGGAGCAACACGTATTCTGTCAGCCATACCAGGAATACACACAAAGGAGCTGTCCCCCATTACATTGCGCTACTTTTAAACCGAGTTCTCAAATGACAGATGATTGACATCCCAGTACACTATGTGACTCACATGTAATGACTGGTCTTTAAGTGAGTCAGTCTTTATATTAGATGAGGAGAAACGTGGCGTTCTGTTACTCTGAAAGGTTGAATGTCCCTGGGGACCAAGACAGCCAACTTCTGACTCACACAGTATTGATGCCCACGTCACTTCGCGTTTTGCCAGCCACACACACACACACACACACACACACACACACACACACACACACACACACACACACACACACACACACACACACACACACACACACACACACACACACACACACACACACACACACACACACACACACACACACACACACACACACACACACACACACACACACACACACACACACACACACACACACACACACACACACACACACACACAGACAGACAGACACAGAAGCATACACGCACAGACACACATACAGACACACCGCACACAGACACACCACACAGGCACACCACACACAGACATACCACACACACACACAATCACACCCACCGCCACACCACACACACTCACCTACCTCTTTGTCCTCCCAATAAAGAAATAATCACGACTTACCAGCAGTCAGTGACAGTTCTTTAAATCGTTCGTTAAATAAAGAGGGTAATCCCCTTGTAATAGGGCTCAGTGGAGCAGCACTGACATTTTGGAGATGTTCCAACTTGTCAAAATAAATAACAGATCATCACTTAGCATATCGCTATCAGGCAACTCTCTGTTTTCTGTTTTGCAAAGAGTTTTATAGGAGGAAAGACTTATAATAAAGATAAAAGAACCTGTTGTTCATCCTCCAACATCCCACAAACAACATCTGTTATTGGTTGCCTGATAGATCAAGCCTACTTTCCTGTCTTGCATCTTGTAGAATACAGCATGAACAGTCTTCACTCTGGCTTTGCCCTTTAATGTGAGAAGACATGGGCAGCAAGGAGAGTGGATTCAAGCAAATTAATTCATGTATTATGTATGTTAGGATTTCGCTATGCAAACACACCATCCTTGTGTGTGTGTGCGTGTGCGTGTGTGTGTGTGTGTGTGTGTGTGAGGGGAGGGGGTACTGTTCCTCCACTCCCCCTCCCCCCATCTGTCGACTCTACTAGAGGTCCTCAGTCAGTGTAATGGTGCCCTGAAACACATCACCATCCAGCATGACTAAGTCCCGTCCTGGGTCTCTGAGTCCTGCTGCATTATGACCTTAGCTGGGCCGGAGAGAGAGAAGGGAGCGGGGGCAACTCAACCCTTACCTCACCACCAACCTCAGCAGCTCTAGGACAGGAGGGGGAGAAGACGGCTGGAGACAACTGGAGCAGAAACAACACTAACTAACGACTGCCTGTATGACTAAGAAAGCAGAGCTGGAGTAAGTCAATGAGGTGGTGGTTAACAGCCCGTTAAGAGATGTTAGATGCTGATGGAGAGGCTGCAGTCTGTACTGAATGTGCATTATGCCGGCCAGTGTGTATGTGTAAGACTGGGTCCGCCCTGTGTTAGCCCGCTGAGCATTAGCTTGGGGGAGCTAACGCAAGTCTTCAGGTCTCAGGCGAGGTTAGTCATCACGCAAGCCAACTCCGTTACATGTTGATGGAGAAGAGAGCTGGATCATTTATTCTGTCCCTTGTGTTAGAGCCCAGCAGAAGGAGAAAGAGGCAGACAGAGAGCGAGGGTAGTGTAGGGACACACAGGCCCTGTAGCCATGAGAAGGAGATCAGAGGGTTTACACAGGCAGGAAATGGGCTGCTGTGGTGGCTGGGGACCCTGTCTCGCGTGGCCTACACTGGGGCCTGGAGTTATCAGAGGATAGAGACTACACACTCACACTGGCAGATGGAGACGGGGGAAATGGGGGTTAACGGATCATAGGGACCCCCTGGGGAGAGGGGTTAACGGGTGGATACCGTGGATTTGTACTGTATCAACTTTGGAAACACAAACAGTGGCAGAGCACGCAAGGATACACAGTCTGAAAAACAACACATATATGAACAGATATGAACACAGAACCTGACATTCAGTATACACAGTTTATCACCTATGTGATTGTGATAGTCTGCCTGTACCAAGATACATCCATTAGCTCACACTGTCTGTTTGACATTCAAATGTTTACAGAGAAATTACATTTCGCACTCCAACTCAGGGGAATCCTGACAATCCAACGAATGTTCAGTATAATATAAATCATACCAATGGATCTCAAAAGTAAAGTGCCACTTAATGGGAGTGCAACCTTGAGCCAAAACATTCTGAGCAAATGCTGTTGCATACTCCAAGAGGATTGCATATTCCGTAAAGGCTACCAGCATTAAAGCTTAAAAGCTAGCTACCATATGGTAACGTCTCTCTCTCTCTCTCTCTCTCTCTCTCTCTCTCTCTCTCTCTCTCTCTCTCTCTCTCTCTCTCTCTCTCTCTCTCTCTCCGTCTCCATACTGTGCGCTGTGCCTCACAATGAGGTGTGCGCATTCACATGTTAATTCTCTTCCTCACGGCTCAGTACCTCATACTGACAGCACACTCACTACTGTTATATCACGGGCTGATAAACAAGTCTGCTCCACAACACACACACACACACACACACACACACACACACACACACACACACACACACACACACACACACACACACACACACACACACACACACACACACACACACACACACACACACACACACACACACACACACACACACACACACACACACACACACACACAGACAGACAGACAGACAGACAGACAGACAGACAGACAGACAGACAGACAGACAGACAGACAGACAGACAGACAGACAGACAGACAGACAGACAGACAGACAGACAGACAGACAGACAGACAGACAGACAGACAGACAGACAGACAGACAGACAGACAGACAGACAGACGCATGCACGAACAAAGGCATACACATGCAAGCATAAATAAAGGCACACACATGCACACAAACACACACACACAACACACACTTGAGCCCTGCAGTCTCTCTCCCGTCTCTCTGGGACTCCGCTTGTTGTGACGGGGCCCTGAACTTTGAGAGCAGCAGAGTGGAAAATGTCAAGTATAACGCCTATTACCAAACAAGCAGAATTGTTTCTTATCTGAATACAAATTGACAGAGAGAGTGTAATGAAATGAAGTCAAGCAATTTGGGACGATGGATGGAAATCACAAAAACGACGGTACATGAAAGAAAATGCCTTTCATGCCTGAAAATACGTTTCGCTGACTATTTTAACGTGACTGGCCCTTAGAGCAATTGAAACACGCTCAATTTCCCTCAACCAGAACACAGTTAGATTTGAACAAGCTAGACCAGTCAAGTCAGGTCTATCTCACTGATGGAGCAATCCCTCCTGGTAAGGGCTTAGGACATCTGAGCTTAATCCCCTACGTCTGTCAGCATGTGGAGAAAAGACCGGCAGTGCTGGTTGTGTTGAACAGGTTTAACATTAGTGCACCAGTCAGGGCTGAGGTAGCGTATGACACTATTTTAACAATATAGTCTGCAGGGTTCGCATTATGCAATCGAGGTCAAAAGTTTTGAGAATGACACAAATATTAATTTTCAAGTCTGCTGCCTCAGTTAGTATGAGGGCAATTTGCATATACTCCAGAATGTTATGAAGAGTGATCAGATGAATTGCAATTTATTGCAAAGTCCCTCTTTGCCATGCAAATGAACAGAATCCACAAAAAAACATTTCCACTGCATTTCAGCCCTGCCACAAAAGGACCAGCTCACATCAGGTAAGTGATTCTCTCGTTAACACAGGTGTGAGTGTTGACGAGGACAAGGCTGGAGATCACTCTGTCATGCTGATTGAGTTCGAATAACAGACTGGAAGCTTCAAAAGGAGGGTGGTGCTTGGAATCATTGTCCTTCCTCTGTCAACCATGGTTACCTGCAAGGAAACATGTGCCGTCATCATTGCTTTGCACAAAAAGGGCTTCACAGGCAAGGATATTGTCGCCAGTATGATTGCACCTAAAATCAAACATTTATCGGATCATCAAGAACTTCAAGGAGAGCGGTTCAATTGTTTTGAAGAAGGCTTCAGGCCGCCCAAGAAAGTCCAGCAAGCGCCAGGACCATCTCCTAAAGTTGATTCAGCTGCAGGATCGGGGAACCACCAGTACAGAGCTTGTTCAGGAATGGCAGCAGGCGTGCATCTGCACTCACAGTGAGGCGAAGACTTTTGGAGGATGGCCTGGTGTCAAGAAGGGCCGCAAAGAAGCCACTTCTCTCCAGGAAAAACATCAGGGACAGACTGATATTCTGCAAAAGGTACAGGGATTGGACTGCTGAGGACTGGGGTAAAGTCATTTTCTCTGAGGAATCCCCTTTCCGATTGTTTGGGACATCCAGAAAAAAGCTTCTCCGGATGCCGGCTCACTTACAATTTTGCCTAAGAAGACAGCCATGAATAAAGAATGGTACCAATACATCCTCCGAGAGCAACTTCTCCCAACCATCCAGGAACAGTTTGGTGACAAACAATGCCTTTTCCAGCATGACGGAGCACCTTGCCATAAGGCAAAAGTGATAACTAAGTTGCCCGGGGAACAAAACATCGATATTTTGGGTCCATGGCCAGGACACCCCCCAGACCTTAATCCCATTGAGAACTTGTGGTCAATCCTCAAGAGGAAGGGTGGACAAACAAAAATCCACAAATTCTGACAAACTCCAAGCAGAGATTATTTAAGAATGTGGCCCAGAATTTAATTGACAGCATGCCAGGGTGGATTGCAGAGGTCTTGAAAAAGAAGGGTCAGCACTGCAAATATTGACTATTTGCATCAACTTCATGTAATTGTCAATAAAAGCCTTTGACACTTGTGAAATGCCTGTAATTATAATTATACTTCAGTATTCCATAGTAACATCTGACAAAAATATCTAAAGACACCAAAATTAATATTTGTGTCATTCTCAAAACTTTTGGCCAAGACTGTACATCGACTCTTGAGGGTGACCGGCGCTCACATTGGTATTTCAGCCCCCTATCCCCTGTAATTCGTAACCTGAATACCCCATGGCATGAATGCTGTTCATGTAACTGTACTGACCTGTGTAGGACCAGTCGATGTCGTCTGTGAATTTTCTCTGGGCCTTGAAGTACGCCTCTGTCAAGGCCACTATAAGAGAAAGGGGGAGAAGGAGCGAGAGAGAGAGAGAGAGAGAGAGAGAGAGAGAGAGAGAGAGAGAGAGAGAGAGAGAGAGAGAGAGAGAGAGAGAGAGAGAGAGAGAGAGAGAGAGAGAGAGAGAGAGAGAGGAGATGGAAAAAATAGAGAGAGTTAGAATACGCTTCACTGAGAAAAACATACACACTATGTCACGTGAGACCCCAGCACCTGCTGCATGACACTGTATATGAAGACATACTTCTTCTCTCATGTCAAAGGACACATCCCGGCCACTTAGTTTACCTATAGGAATATGATTGAGCTGCCATTTGTTGAGTGTCTCTCAAAACAGACTCTCTTCTCAAGGGCAGGGGAGAGAAGGGAATGGTGGAGAGGGGTGAGGCACAGGAGAGAGCAGTGAGGAAGGAGATAAAAGCGAGATAGAGGGCACTTCTCTCTCTCCTTCTCCCTCGTTCTCTGTAACTGATGAGGGTCACGTTCCACCCACTTTCTATGGCCGTTACAGTGCTGACTGTTCCAGCCCCTCTCATCCCTCGTCCATGCATCTCTCATCCAGCAGAGTTCTCGGTAAACAGCTTGGTTAATGGGAACGTGATGAAGGACTGGTCATCTTTATTGACTCACCTAGAGAGATCGCGTTGTTGTCCCCATTCCACATCCACATAGTGATGTAGTGAGCTATCTGCTACAGGGACAGTAGAAGGTAATGGCTATATGTTGATGTGTGGAAACAACACACACACACACACACACACACACACACACACACACACACACACACACACACACACACACACACACACACACACACACACACACACACACACACACACACACACACACACACACACACACACACACACACACACACACACACACACACACACACACACACACACACACACACACTGTGAAGGAGATGAGACACATCAGTAGAGTTCAGAAGGTCCAAAGTAATTACTGGAAAGAGACAACCGTTTTGAGAGATGAATGGTCTAGAGAAAATGGCTGCTCAATCTGTATGTGTGTGTGTGCCTTTGTGTGTGTATGTGTGTGTGTTTGCTACTGCACAAAGTATACACACATCTACTGCTCTAATTGATCTCTGCCTCCTCCTCTTTGTATATCTCTTTCTCTTTCCTCTCCATCTTTCTCCCCAAATTCACTCTCATTACATTATCTCTCTCCATATCTCTCTCTCTCTCTCACACACACAGAGAGGCTTCGGGTTGTTTTACACTATCAGAGTGTCGCTGTGTAGATCGAAGGAAGGATATTAAGCATTAGTGGATTTAATCCCACAGATCTTAACAGGATGGAAGCCTAATGATCCGTATCAAAATCCACTTTAAGAGCACTATACCTTACCTACTGCTGATATTTGCACTACTGTGACAATCTTCCTCCTAACTCCTCGTCTTACCGCCACTCAAACTTCTCCATTTCAAATAGCTCAGTTGCCCAGTGGACATACTCTTTCTGACCTGGTAATGTCCGAAGATAATAGTGCTCTCTGTGCCATGTAGGAAACTGATAGCTGGCAGCCCGGTGTGTGTGTGTGTGTGTGTGTGTGTCTGTGTGTGTGTGTGTGTGTGTGTGTGTGTGTGTGTGTGTGTGTGTGTGTGTGTGTGTGTGTGTGTGTGTGTGTGTGTGTGTGTGTGTGTGTGTGTGTGTGTGTGTGTGTGTGTGTGTGTGTGTGTGTGTGTGTGTGTGACACAGAGAAGGAGCTCCAGAGTATTAGCTGGAATCAGTGTCAGATGACATCCTCTACTTCACAGGACACCTGCTCTTTCTGACTGCCTGGGCTGCTGTTACCGCTCACCACTGTTCACTTGTTTTACTGGTTACGGCTTGTTGATTTCCACTGGTTCAAAATCTGTAGTGAGCAAAATTCAAAGTGTTGTTTAGTTCCTCAAAATCTAGTTACTCACATCGCTTTGTATCTACCGAGCTACAGTCATTGATATGAATACATACTCTCCAGACCAAGGGTAGGTCTTTACCATGTACCGCGGACCTCTGTTTGATGCCACAATGCTATCTGTATGCTGTAACTTGTAGAGGGGAAACAGACCTGGGAAAGGAAAGAGCTGTACTACACACACACACACGCACGCACGCACGCACCCACGCGCGCACGCACGCACACACACACACACACACACACACACACACACACACACACACACACACACACACACACACACACACACACACACACACACACACACACACACACACACACACACACACACACACACACACACACACACACACACAGCCCTCCCCTCCCCCCTGTTCCAGGCTCAGTGTCACAGAGAAAACCCAGAGGCAAATTAGATTACGATCCCTCACAGTGAGATATTAAGGAGCCCATTATCAATGCTCGCCACAACCTCCCGGCTCTCTCCCTCCTTCCTTTCCTCCCTCTTTCACTCCTTTTCTCTCCTTCTTTTGGTCCTCATCAGCACTAACGATGGGACCCATATACGACCTTATCACCAACGAGCGCGTCACACTCAAGCTGGCCTGGAACCTCTCGGCTTTGCCCTCCTTCTCTCCGTCTCCTCTCTGTCACTATCAGCTCTAATGATGGTGCTCATAAATCGGTCTTACAGTCACACTCAAATGTCCCCGTTTCTTTGGTTCAAGGCCAACGTGGTTTCTAACCGTCACTAAGTGAACCAGTTGGACACGGAGTGTTGACCTCTTCTTTTAACCCCAGATCAGATAGACTGAGTGGGCGCCTGCCTGCCATGGTCAGGAACTAAACGTGTATCTATTACAATAGGGCCAGTCATGACAGAAAGGCCAAACCTGGACACTCTGGCCTAGACAGAACATGGAGTCGCTGACTTGGCCTTCTACTAATGAGTAAGGACAGTGTATATGGATGGATGGTGTGTGTGTGTGTGTGTGTGTGTGTGTGTGTGTGTGTGTGTGTGTGTGTGTGTGTGTGTGTGTGTGTGTGTGTGTGTGTGTGTGTGTGTGTGTGTGTGTGTGTGTGTGTGTGTGTGTGTGTGTGTGTGTGTGTGTGTGTGTGTGTGTGTGACACTGTACTGTAGCAGGGGAGAGTCTCGCTAGAATGTTAATGAATGGAAGTTTAGTGGACCCCTGAGAGAGATGAAAGCTGGCTCAGACTGGAACTAAAAGACAGGAGGGATTCACTTTACTCTGGCTTGGCACTGGACCGCTCAGCCGCCCAGCGCATGTGGTTCACTTCACTGTCCCTAGGGACTCTCCGTACCGCCACGGTCGTGGTCCCTTTACTGGGGCGTGAAATCACGTATCTGGATCGTACAACACATCCTCCGTCTGTGAGGGGACAGGGGTAATATGACAACTCGCATTAAACAAGAGGCACTGAGACAGAACGACTGGCACCATCTCTGAGTCGGTGCAGTGAGACGCTTCAAGAGCTTTAGCAGGGCAGAAGTGATTCCACAATGCCAAATGCCAATGGTCATCATTATTCTTTCCTTTGATCAATACACACTGAGAACATTCTAGAGAGCACCTGTTGGACATGAAGTGAGATACACATACCTCCCCGCCACACCCCATGACATGTTCATGTCACAGCTGCTGTGACTGAAAGCCATGTGTGAATTAGTGAATTAGTGGCATGTGTTCTCTCCTAGCAGGTTTTACTTGCAGGTCTTCCACTGGAGTCATACAGGGGGAAGATTGAAGAGGATTAGGCCCAAATTAAACAGGGGATATTGCCTCTGAGTGCTGTCAAATGCTGCATTGTTCCATGGGGACTTATATATAACAACGTGGATCAATGTCATGATGATGTATGTCGGTGTTTGAGAAGGCCTATGGGAATGTGTCGTGGTCCAGCTGTTGCAGTGAGGTCAGAGGACATGTGACATGTGGTAACCGTGGGAACGTGAGACCTAGAAGCCGACTTGTGAAGGTGGTAATATAGGGGAACAGCTGGGGGTTAGAACAACTGTTCAGAACAACTGGACAGTGAAACGACAGTGGAACAAATATCCCTCTTGGGAACGATAAATCATTTTTTTATTGACATTTCTTCATTGTCCCCGAGAGGGAAATTTGTTCATCCGCATTCAAGTTCACTTCTGCTGCATAGCAATTCGTCCAGTGTTACCTAGTGTTGTTTTTTAGTGTAACATTTCTAGTGTTGATTCATGTGTTAAATGAACTCTGTAATTATTAAATTAACACTCATTGGTGTAAAAGACCCCCCCCGTGTTGGTTCAAATATCCAGTGTTAAACCAAAACCACGCCCATCATTATCATATTTCCCAGCATGCTGCATTTCAGGTTCATTTTTAGAATCGTTTTTTTCAATATTTGTTTTTTGCACATAAATTCATTGATTCATTAATCTTATTCTACTCAAATATAAATAACATAGATGTTTCTAAACTAATATAATCTTTTACTGAAATGGTTGTTCCAGTTATCACGTCCTGACCATAGAGAGCCTTTATTTTCCATGGTGGAGTAGGTCAGGGCATGACTGTCTAGTTTATATTTCTATATGGGGTTCTAGGTTGTTTTTTCTATGTTGGGCTTTTGGTGTGATTCCCAATTAGAGGCAGCTGGCTATCGTTGTCTCTAATTGGGGATCATACTTAAGGAGCATTTTTTCCACCTGTGGGTTATGGGATATTGTTTATGTTTTGAGTTAGTGCAGGTAGCATCTCGTTAGTCACGGTTCGTTTGTTTCTTTATTTGTTTTTTTTCTAGGTTTTTCACTTTAATCAATTATGTAGAAACCCTATTGCGCTGCAACTTGGTCCGACCATTATTACGACGAATGTGACACCAGTTTAGATTACATTTACATTTACATTTAAGTCATTTAGCAGACGCTCTTATCCAGAGCGACTTAGATCATTTATGTAGTCTTGTATCTTAGCCATCCCAACCCAGCAGTCATTCTTAATGCAGGTTGTGTGAGAATAAAAGTTCAAAATGTTGCATATTCCCACTCTGGCTGGATTCCAATAGGAATTACACATCACTTTATACAAGCAAGCGTAATGTGACTTGCAGACCTGATGTAGCCTGTAAACCATGAGTTCCAGGCCACAGCATTAGGGTAAAACTAGCCCTGTGTTGCAGTGTGTTAAAGAATTGACATAACATATTTGCTGAGGGTCTCACTTGGTGAAGGCCACAGGACTGAACATGGATGAATGCAACAACCATGTCTCAACCAAAACCAAGGCTTTATACTAAGCAGCGAGTTAATTTAACACTGAAAAGTGTGGACCGCTATAGACACTGGACCAGTGTTCAATTTAACACTCTCGGTGTTGATTTAACACTGGATAATTCTCTGTCTGGTTTAACTTCACCTTATGTTGAGAACAACTGAGTTTTTAACCAGAGTCATAAGTGCTAAAATGGCTCTGAGATTAAGACACTGGACAGAGCTGTCCTGTTCTCAATGATAGGCCTGTGGAAGTTCTGCTCATCCATCATGGGAGTTTTTCTGTGACATTCCATTTCTGTGACAGATTCTGTGCCTCTGCGACTACTCCTCCCCTAATTCTGCTGCATCCGTTGACAGAAATGAGTGTGTGCTGAGGGTCGCACTCAAGAAGAGCCCATCAATCTCCCCTATGGTCCTGCACTCTGAAGGCTGTGTCAAGGTAGATTTTCTCCAAATTCTGTTTCATGAGATTAACTTTAATGCCGATGGAGAGGGTTTACTTGTCTCCTCCACAAAACTCTCCATGAAACACAGCATTTGTGAACAAACAACCCATGAAAAAGCCTGTTATTAATGTGAGCCACGAGCCAGGGAGTTTCCTGGTGAGGGGTGGCCTGAAATAATAAACACAAAGTTTCAGATCCTTCCTCCCAAGAAGAACTCATAAATAAATCAGGCACAGAGAGTGACACCCCTGGGGAGGGGGGGAGAAAACGGAGGAACACAGAGAGCTGGAGAAAACGGAGGAACGGAGAGCTTCATAACGCAGAGACGGTATTTTAGAGCCAGGTACAGTCACTGTACTTACTGTAGTCAGCCCCACTGGGGTTGTGTGGTTGATGATGACATAAATGCTCAGTCCCACTTTGAAGTCTTGACTGTGTGTACACTGGTAGAGTGTTTATTTGTTACTTGGGTACGTAGGATTGTGTCCATGTGAGTTTAGTGGGGATGGTGTGTGTGTGTTTTCGTGTGTGTGTGCGTGTGTATGCTAGAACCAGTCGATTCTCCCACTCTGAGTGCATTGAAATGCACCGTGTTCATCTGCTCAGCATCACAGCACTGAGTTATATAAGCATCTCAATAGTCTAATGTGGCTTCCTGGAAGAAAGGAGACGAGAAGGGGAAGTGACAGACAGTATTGAGATGCATCACAGGTTTCTCATCAGTTCCATCAGTATGCTGGGAGCATCAGCACTGGACTCCTTGACAACCGTATAATGTCTTGTGGCGTCTGGCCACCCTGATTTCCACACTGACATCCTCTGCTGCCTCCCCCATCGCCATGGACACACACTCCCCTATCTTTCACTGCCCCCCCCAACCCACCCACCCAACCACCTTTCACTTGAGGTTCCCCTCCATCTTTCACTGCAGTCTGCAGCCCCTGTCCCACCGGCTTTCCCTGAGTTCCCCCAGCCTCAGTCATCTCATTCCCCCAGACCCACTATCTCCCACTGCCTCTTATTAAAGTCTCTCTCCTTTAAACAACACTGTCCTTTGTGACAGACGGCCCAGCCACAGACAAGCCTTGCTCTTGTCAGGCATCCTTGATGCTGGCCTTCTAAGGCAGAGCTCCTCTGTCCAGTGTCTGTGTTCTTTTGCTCATCTTCAGTTTTTCTTTTTATTGGCCAGTCTGAGATATGGCTTTTTCTTTGCAACTCTGCCTAGAAGGCCAGCATCCCGGAGTCACCTCTTCACTGTTGATGTTGAGACTGGTGTTTTGCGGGTACTATTTAATGAAGCTGCCAGGTGAGAACTTGTGAGGCATCTGTTTCTCAAACTAGAAACTCTAACATTCTTGTCCTCTTTCTCAGTTGTGCACCGGGGCCTCCCACTCCTCTTTATATTCTGGTTAGGGCCAGTTTGCGCTGTTCTGCGAAGGGAGTAGTACACAGCATTGTATGAAATCCTCAGTTTCTTGGCAATTTCTCACATGGAATAGCCTTCATTTCTCAGAACTAGTATAGACTGACGAGTTTCAGAAGAAAGGTCTTTGTTTCTGGCCTTTTTGAGCCTGTAATTGAACCGTCAAATGCTGATGCTCCAGATACTCAACTAGAATAAAGAAGGCCAGTTTTATTGCTTCTTTAATCAGAACAACAGTTTTCAGCTGTGCCAACATAATTGCAATATATATATATATATATATATATATATATATATATATATATAAAACTTGGATTAGCTAACACAACATGCCATTGGAACACAGGAGTGATAGTTGCTGATAATGGGCCTCTGTACGCCTATGTAGATATTCCATTAAAAATCAGCTGTTTCCAGCTACAATAGTCATTTACAACATTATTAACAATGTCTACACTGTATTTCTGATCAATTTGATATTATTTTAATGGGCAAAAAAAATTGCTTTTCTTTCAAAAGCAAGGACATTTGTGTGTGACCCCAAACTTTTAAACGGTAGTGTACATTTTTCTAACCTAATCAAATCAGATTTATTGCATACATTACTAAAATGGTTGTACCGGTTTAAATGGTTATGGTAGTGTGTTTTTTTAATCAAGTTTCTTCACAGTCATTCTATGCAGGTTGTGGGTGAATTAAAATCCCAACTGTTGCATATCCTAACTATGTCTGGATTCCAATTTAAATTACACATCCCTTTGCAAGCCAGTAAAATGTGACTTGCAGGCCTGATGTTGTCACGTTCTGACCTTAGTTCCTTTGTTTTGTCTTTTGTTTTAGCATGGTCAGGGCGTGAGTTGGGTGGGTTGTCTATGTTAGTTTTTCTATGATTTTCGATTGTGATCATTTTGACCCCACGGGGTGAGATCTTGCGTGGAGCCCCAGATCGAGTGAGATTATCAGTGGTCTTGTATGTCTTCCATTTCCTAATAATTGCTCCCACAGTTGATTTCTTCAAACCAAGCTGCAGATTCCGTCTTCCCAGCCTGGTGCAGCTTTGACAGCTCTTTGGTCTTGGCCATAGTGGAGTTTGGAGTGTGACTGTTTGAGGTCGTGGACAGGTGTCTTTTATACTGATAACAAGTTTAAACAGGTGCAATTAATACAGGTAACGAGTGGAGGACAGAGGAGCCTCTTAAAGAAGAAGTTACAGCTCTGTGAGAGCCAGAAATCTTCCTTGTTTGTAGGTGACCAAATACTTATTTTCCACCATATTTACAAAAATTCATTAAAAATCCTACAATGTGATTTTCTGGATTTATTTTCTCATTTTGTCTGTCATAGTTGAAGTGTACCTATGATGAAAATTACAGGCCTCTCTCAACTTTTTAAGTGGGAGAACTTGCACAATTGGTGGCTGACTAAATACTTTTTTGCCCCACTGTAGTTGTTTTAGACACCCAAAGAGAGACACATAAGATGGCTTTCGGAAATATTTTTAACAAGATTCGTACTTCCATGAAGACCTTTGTTGTGCTGCAAGCACAGAGGGACAGAGTGGCTCTGTTCTGAGCTGCAGCGTAACGGTCCGTCCGGTTCTACAGTTCTAATCGCATTTTACACACGGAGCACTATGGGAACACGACACACACTGGCCCTCAACAGTGGCAAAGTGGTGTGAGTGCGTGTCTGTGTGTGCGTGTGTATCCATGCGTCCGTGTATGAGAGAGACATGGGAGGGGAAAACAGATGATGTGGGACAAATCACATTTTCCAAATCATCTCTAAATCTTCTGTTGTTATTACAGGGCTAGATCATAACTTGAGATATGTGTGCCTAGGGCGTACTGCGTAGCTAACTCAAGTGTCCACCCATACATTAGACTGAACATATTCACGCTGTCTAGAGCGCAAGCAGTTCCCTCAGATCATCTCGTTCGAGTAATTTACCATAGTACATGTTACCATGACTACTGTTGACATCCTCTATTAGATTGCATGGTCTGATGAAACACCCTGTACTGGTGAATAATCATGACGGAGAAGCAGTAGAGAGAGTGAACACAGAGAGGGACAAGAGAGACTCAGCATGAGCACTTCGGGGGTGCAAGGTCCTCCATGGATTCTGTCACGGGAGAAAGGCCTGGTACGTAAAGTGAGATCCTGACTCTATGTTTGTTTCCATGAACACCCACACACACCACTCGCACTCCCGTCTCTGGAGACAGACACACGGGGCTAAACAGAGAGCTGTGCAGCCGATAAGACCGACATTCATCTGTCTCTCTCCTCGGATCCAAACCGCCAACATTGAAATCAGAAGAGGAGACAAGCCATACCAGTGATTCGTCGACGTTTAACTCTAGACGAAACTCATTTAACATTTAAGAGCAATGGCCGAGATGGAGAACAAATCTAATCAGAGAGGGAGAGACGGAGAGACGGAGAGACGGTCCCGTGGACGCCTCTTTTTAACAAACGTTAAGAGACATGGATCATTTGATCGTCCAGGGGGAGAGGGGGCTCTCTCTCTTTCTCTCCTCATGACTTACGTAGCATTAGGATGACATAACTACACCGTGGGACTAATGACCAGATGTGGTAGATCACAGGACGTCATAAAGCACCCAGGGGTCAAACCTCGACGGCTAATAGACAGCTTCTCTGCCACACATCATCTGCATGTGTCACAGGTCTCTTTAGGCCACGTCGCTTTGATAAGGAACATGATTTACAGAGCTAGGGGGGGGTTCTGAAAGGGTTGTGGGTTCTAAACGGAACCGTTTATTGGAAGAAGCCCTTTTGGGTTCTATGGCATCAGGTGTATGATTGGCTTCATTCACAGGTCATGGTGCTTTATTAAGGCAAATTGCTCCTATTATAAATAGTATCATAATACACAGTTAATAAATGTTTTATTAGCAGTAATTATTTATGAGCATGATTGGACGTAATGATTCTAAACCAGGTTGCAGTTCAATTGGTTACAGTTTTGACCCAGACACATTTTGCGTCCGCGAACACTAGCAGGTGTCTCTTCAGTAGAAGACTCCTATTCTATTTTTAATAGTCCTTCTGGCTTTTCATTGTGTTTCATTATCTGGTGCTCTAGTCTAGGGCTTTGTTTGCTTTATTCCATGTACATTTTGTCAAGGTTCAAAGGAAACTGCAGTGGACATGCTGCCAAATGCCAATTAACTATACACCGTGGGTTTAGACAAGAGTAAACGAGCCTAATTAATGATGCTGGATCCCATAACAGCACTCACCCAGGCTCACCCACCTTCACCACATCCACATAGGGTAGTTACACTTGCAAACACCGTATAGAGAGTGTTTCTATTGTGTTATTGACTGTACGTTTGTTAATCCCATGTGAAACTCTGTGTTGTTGTTTTTGTCGTATTGCTTTACTATATCTTGGCCAGGTCATAGTTGTAAATGAGAAGAAGTTCTCAACTGGCCTACCTGGTTAAATGAAGGTCAAGTCATATAAAGAGATGACACTGCAACTGTTACAGTCACACACATGCTGCTGTTGGTACAGATCATTATTAAAGAGAGCATCAACTATCTGTTCATGTCTGCCAAGAGATACCATTATATTATATTCAACTCTGTAGGTCTGATTGACCAGCAAATAAGAACCCAACACAAACTTTTAGAAAAAAAGGGGGGGGGGGGTTGGGGGTGTCTACAGTAGAGTATCGTGATATTATTTTTGACTAAGTTACATTGATTCTATGACATTGATGTGTTTATTTGTTGCTGGGTAGTTAACATGACTTATCGCTAGCCGGTTGTACCAGCGCCAAAACATCTCCTGCTATAGGTTGGTCACAATCTTCTTTTTAAATGGTGAGCCAACATGTTTTCAGCTCTTTTATATCCCTGACTGATCAAAACTCGTTTTTATTATGGCTCCCTGTTGTCCCTCTGTAGCAGACATATAGTGAGCAATTGTTATGCAGGTGAGTGAGGACCCAAAAGCGATATAACGGAAACAGAGTCTTTTAATGTCCAAACAGGGAAAACATAAATACTCAATCATTACAGGGGAAGTCCAAACAGGGAAAACACAAATCCTCTAGTATAACAGGAGAGTCCCCCTTCTAGTTGTAGGAGAGTTGCAGGGCTAGCGGCAACAGACTGCAGGTCCCTTCGGGTAGGCGCGGGCCGTAGAGGATAGAGACACCTGCTCACACGTAGTATCTGATGACGAGGCAGAATACAACTGGACGGAACAAAAGCAAAGCAAACAGCAAACAAGAATCCGACAAGGACAGAAGCAGAAACAGAGAGAGAAATAGAGACTTAATCAGAGGGCAAAATAGGGGACAGGTGTGAAAGAGTAAACGAGGTCGTTAGGAGAATGAGGAACAGCTGGGAGCAGGAACGGAACGATAGAGAGAGAGAGGAATAGAGAGAGAGAAAGAAACCTAATAAGACCAGCAGGGGGAAACGAAGAGAAG
>NC_060186.1:22612569-22700069 GCF_021184085.1 Oncorhynchus gorbuscha
CAATAGGTTTTTAACATTGAATCGCCCAGAAAATCTCAGTATCAAGTTGCAATACATATAGAATTGTGATATATCGTGATAGATATCATATCGGCACTTACAGTTGAAGTCGAAAGTTCACCATCTCGTGCTGTTACTTCATGCATCCCAATCACACCCATTGAGATAACAACGTTACTTCATGCATCCCAATCACACCCATTGAGATAACAACGTTACTTCATGCATCCCAATCACACCCATTGAGATAACAACGTTACTTCATGCATCCCAATCACACCCATTGAGATAACAACGTTACTTCATGCATCCCAATCACACCCATTGAGATAACAGTGTGGAAGATCAATTCTTCACATTCATTCAATAACCCTCTAGGGTCATTCCATGTAATTTCAGCAAGCCATGACACCCACCATGTCAGATTGTTCTGAAATTGTTTACTTAGTTAGAAACAGATAATATGAGCAATCCTTCAACACTATTTTGTTGAAATATTACTTGATATCTGAGAAATGAAGCTAATTGATTGCACCCAAATCCATTCAACATGAATTCGATATTCAATACATATACCTAACATCCGATTTGGACCAAACTTTTTTCAAAGAATGAGTAAGACATGAGAAATTCAAAGAACTTGTCAAAAGCCCCAATACCAGGATGTAGGATGGGACGTAACAACTTCAATTAATAATTTATCTAAACGGGGGAAAAACATGATCAAATTCACTGGGAATACATTACATAGGGTGAAGAAGCAATACTCCAAGCCGCAGCTCCATGCTACTTGTCAGATACTAAAGATTTGTTGTTGGGGTGTGGCATCTGTGGGTGGCTTCAAACAGTTTCTTTGGATTCCTCGTGTCTAACTCATTGTTGAAAAAAGTTTGGTCCAAATCAGATGTTAGGTACTATGGTTTTTGAATATTATATGAATCCTATATATTTAAATGGCCAAAATCTGGATGTAATCTGATGTAATTAGCTTAATTTCTCAGAGATAAAATGATATTTAAACAAAATAATGTTGCAGGAATTGTAATCGTATCTCTTTCTAACTACAGAAACAATTTCAAAACAATCTGATACCGTGGGTGTCGAAATGCTTGTGCTTTTTGAGGTGGAACGACACTCTTGCCCTGCCCATAGATGGTGTTACAACCATCTCATTTAGATACATAATAGGGCAACATTATCCACAGTGATCCACTGATCAGCATCAGCGTTAGGATGAGATCTTCTCTGATGGTAGACTAACAGACTCTGTGTGCTTTCAGAGCCTCGCACGTACACTAACTCTGTCCCTGTCCACCCAGCCCAGAGAAATAAAGAGAGCCTGCCCTATAGCGCTGCTGGCTCTGCTCAATGGGTATTATGTCATTACCACGCTACTGCTTATGAACTCTCCCGGGGCTCTCCTGATCAGGGTTGGGTTTAGTTCCGTTTTCAATTCAGTCAATCATCCATTGCTTTCTATGAGGATTGTTCCACTTTCTGAACCGGTCCGACTGAAGTGAAAACTAACCCTAGCCATGCCCACCACCCGTGGCCAAAATTTGACCCTGACACTGGCACACACCACAGCTGTTACTTTACATTAGTTCCTAATGTACTGTTCTGCACTGTTCATATCTAGGCTAATTACCGTAATCTAGTCTACAGTAAATATATATATATATATATATTCTTTCTTTCTCTTTTTACATATGGCATGGAGTGAATGTGTTGATTGTATCCAAACAGTCAAATTGGTGATAGTCTTGCATGCAGATGGATGTTTCTATTTGTGAGACACAGGATGAGTGCCTTATGTTGTTTGTGTGTGTGTGTGTGTGTGTGTGTGTGTGTGTGTGTGTGTGTGTGTGTGTGTGTGTGTGTGTGTGTGTGTGTGTGTGTGTGTGTGTGTGTGTGTGTGTGTGTGTGTGTGTGTGTGTGTGTGTGTGTGTGTGCGTGTGTGCGTGTGTGTGTGTGTGTGTGTCTGTGGCCAACTCCTGTATGGTGGCCTGGCATATTGAGGAACAGATGGCTTAGAGATGTGCTCCCTCCTTCTTTTCCCTCCAAATAATTTCCCCCATAATTCCCAATTCCCATAAAACCCCATAGCAAAACTGTCCATCTCTGAGATGCTTTTTTTAGATCACAGATAATGACTCAGCCAAGGGATTAGAAGAAACGGAAAAAGCAGATGGCAGATATCAAAACTCTCAAAAGCACTTCCTCTTTCTTTTCCATCTAGTCTTTGACCAGAAAACCATCCACGAAACCGACCCCATTGTCAGTGTTCATGCCAGGGAAATAGTAGATAGACAAGACAATCCTTTTAAAGGATCAATACTATGGCTTTCAACATCAAGTTAAAGGCTATCAATGGCATGTCCAAATGCCATCAGAAAAACTCTGTTAACAGCCTACAAATGAGTCCTCTTGAAATGTCAAGTGAAATGCTTCTATCAAAATGTTTAAAGTTTTCCAAATGTTAAAAGTCTGTTCATGATAAATCAACAGTGTGATTTCTCCAAATGGTCCTGAGATGTATCAGGTGGAGTGGCATTTGGGATGCACATTTTACATTCACCACGGTCCCTGTCTTTATTTGTTTGCTAGTGTCAAATATTTCACCGTTGAGTGAATGCACAATAGCATCAAATATAGAGACAACATTAGCCAGTTACTGACATGGGCTGTGCACACTCCAGCAAAAACCGCTGATAATGCGTATCACACATAAATCATTGCACTTATCAAAATCTATAAATATTATTCTTCCTTACCTATCTGGCAGAAAACCAGGAGCTGCGCAATGGGAATCAGCACCCTGGATACAGTCAGTTCCATAGTCTCCGATTCAGCGGCAAACTGAATTTTAAACGCAAAAAAAATAATTGTAGCAAAACAAGCTGAATTTCTGGCGCGAGCTCTAAGATGCTACACTCGCTTCATACCGCCGATGTCGGCGCTCCGGTCCTCCTGTCTCTCTTCCCTCCCTGTATTTCGCTCTCTGCTTGGAGGAAACGGAGTGGCTCCACTCTCTCATGTACAACACTGGCTGGGTATGGAGAGGGGGATTTGGTATGCGCGCCGCCCACTACTCACACAGGCGCAGCGGGAGGGAAAAACTGATGGTTGAACATGCTTTCTGAATGGTGACATGAAATGACTACTGGCTGGCCAGCGATAAGGGGAAACGTGCATATTCAGAAGGCAAAACTTTTATTTTTGTGAGCTCACAAAGACGAAATGCCAATTTAGTGCCTAATGCAACTACACTAAGAAGTTGTTATTTAAATGAAAATAGAGCCAATCAGCATAATTGCATGATGGAAAAGTAAAGCCAGGATAATGTCTTGGGGTCTCTACTATAACAGCTAGGAGATGAGTAGGGCTGTTTCATCATTTGCCAATAATAAGGGCCTACGACTGTGCCTCCCATCATCTGAATAAACCTTTGTGAAATTGTTGTTCACAAACACTTCAATATTCCCATAGGAATCCAGATCTCAAGTCTCATTATATTTCTCCTCTGCAGAGTACAGAGCTGGGGGTAGGGTGTTGGCTTCACCCCATGTGAAACCTCTATTACTGTTTCTCCTATTATATGGTGCTGGGCAACATGGTCTCACAGTCACAACGAAGGCTCACGTTCTCCGTGGCCGATGCGAGTAAGACATTTAAGCGCGTGAACCCTCGCAAGGCAGACGGCCCAGACGGCATCCCTAGCCGCGTTCTCAGAGCATGCGCAGACCAGCTGGCTGGAGTGTTCACGGACATATTCAATCTCTCCCAATCCCAGTCTGTTGTTCCCACTTCAAGATTGTTCCTGTTCCAAAGAAAGCGAAGGTAACTAAACTAATGACTATTGCTTCGTAGCACTCACTTCTATAATCATGAGGTGTTTTGAGAGGCTTAGTTAAGGACCATATCACCACCATCTTACCTGACACCCTAGACCCACTACAATTTGCGTACTGCCTCCATCCACGGATAACACAATCACTATCACACTGCACACTGCCCTATCCCATCTGGACAAGAGGAATACCTATGTAAGAACGCTGTTCATTGACTACAGCTCAGCCTTCAGGACCATAGTGCTCTCCAAGGTCATCACTATGGTCGGGGCCCTGGATCTGAACCCCATCCTTTGCAACTGGGTCATGGACTACCTGTAGGGCCGACCCCAGGTGGTGAATATAGGCAACAACACCTCCACCACGCTGGTTCTCAACACGGGGGCCCCAACAAGGGTGTGTTGACCTGTACTCCCTGTTCATCCATGACAACTCAATCGTCAAGTTTGCTGATGACACAACAGTGGTAGGTCTGATTACCAACCATGAAGAGACAGCCTATAGCAGGGTCCCTCAACTGGCCGGAGAAATAGGCCCGCTGTCACACACTGATCTGTTTCACCTGTCTTTGTGCTCGTCTCCTCCCCCCTCCAGGTGTCGCCCATCTTCCCCATTATCCCCAGTGTATTTATTCCTGTGCTCTCTGTCTGTTGCCAGTTCGTTTTGTTCGTCAAGCCTCCCAGGGTTTTCCCCCTTGCTTCTGTCTGTTTCTAGTTTCCCCGGGATGACAATTCTGCCTGCCCTGACCCTGACTGCCGCTCTGTACCGTGTCACACCACCCTGGATTATTGACCTCTGCCTGCTCTGACCCCGAGACTGCCTGCCGTTCTGTACCTTTTGGACTCTGTTCGGGATTACTGACCTCTGCCCGCCCTTGACCTGTCGTTTTGCCTGCCTCCTGTTCTAGCAATAAACCTTTGTTACTTTGACATTGTCTGCATGTGGGTCTGCCCTGAAACATGATACCTGTGTCTGAATCTAGTTGCTGATCCCTGGACTACAGGGAGGAGGTGAGGGCCCTGGCGGAGTGGTGCCAGGAAAATGACCTCTCCCTCAACATCAACAAAACAAAGGAGGCTGCAGTGGAGAGAATTGAAGAAGGCGCCGCAGTGGAGGTGAAAAGCTTCATGCTCCTCAACGTGCACATCACTGACAACCTGCAATGGTCCAGCGGCTCTGTCCGCAAGCGCAGGGCACTTTAACAATGTTTACATACGGTTTTACACACTTCATATGTATATACTGTATTCTAGTCAAGGCTGATCCTTCATACAGTTGAAGTCGGAAGTTTGCATACACCTAGGTTGGAGTCACTAAAACTCGTTTTCCAATCACTCCACAAATTTCTTGTTAACAAACTATAGTTTTGGCAAGTCAGTTAGGACATCTACTTTGTGTATGACACAAGTCATTTTTCCAACAATTGTTTACCGACTATTATTTCATTGTATCACAATTGCAGTGGGTCAGAAGTTTACAGACACTAGGTTGACTGTGCCTTTAAACAGCTTGGAAAATACCGGGAAATTATGTCATGACTTTAGAAGCTTCTGTTAGTGTCATGCAGGTGAAAGAGGACCCAAAAGCGACTTAACAGAAACAGAGTTTATTTAAGTCCAAACAGGGAATAACAGAAATCCTCTAGTCTATAGAGGGGAAATAACTGGAGAAGCGGCCACAGACTGCAGGTCGCTTCGGGTAGGCGCAGGCCGTAGTTGACAGAGACACCTGCTCACACGCAGCATCTGATGAAGGCAAAAAACACGACAGGACAGGGCGATACACAATCACAGCAAAAACACGACAGGACAGGGCGAAACGCAATCACAGCATGGTGAATACTAAACAAGGAACCGACGGGACAGGAACGGAACACAAAGGAATAAATAGGGACTCTAATCAGGGGAAAAGATCGGGAACAGGTGTGGGAAGACTAAATGATGATTAGGGGAATAGGAACAGCTGGGAGCAGGAACGGAACGATAGAGAGAAGAGAGAGCGAGAGAGTGAGAGAGGGAGGGGAGAGAGAGGGATAGAAGGAGGGAAAGAACCAAATAAGACCAGCAGAGGGAAACGAATAGAATGGGGAGCACAGGGACAAGACATGATAATAAATGACAAACATGACAGTACCCCCCACTCACCGAGCGCCTCCTGGCGCACTCGAGGAGGAATCCTGGCGGCAACGGAGGAAATCATCGATGAGTGAACGGTCCAGCACGTCCCGAGACGGAACCCAACTCCTCTCCTCAGGACCGTAACCCTCCCAATCCACTAAGTATTGGTGACCCCGTCCCCGAGAACACATGTCCATGATCTTATGTACCTTGTAAATAGGTGCGCTCTCGACAAGGACGGGAGGGGGGAGGGAAGACGAACGGGGGTGCGAAGAAAGGGCTTAACACAGGAGACATGGAAGACAGGATGGACGCGACGAAGATGTCGCGGAAGAAGCAGTCGCACAGCGACAGGATTGACGACCTGGGAGACACGGAACGGACCAATGAACCGCGGAGTCAACTTACGAGAAGCTGTCGTAAGAGGAAGGTTGCGAGTGGAAAGCCACACTCTCTGGCCGCAACAATACCTTGGACTCTTAATCCTGCGTTTATTGGCGGCTCTCACCGTCTGTGCCCTGTAACGGCAAAGTGCAGACCTCACCCTCCTCCAGGTGCGCTCACAACGTTGGACAAACGCTGAGCGGAGGGAACGCTGGACTCGGCAAGCTGGGATGAGAACAGAGGAGGCTGGTAACCCAGACTACTCTGAAACGGAGATAACCCGGTAGCAGACGAAGGAAGCGACTTGAGCGTATTCTGCCCAGGGGAGCTGTTCTGCCCAAGACGCAGGGTTTCTGAAAGAAAGGCTGCGTAGTATGCGACCAATCGTCTGATTGGCCCTCTGCTTGACCGTTAGACTGGGGATGAAACCCGGAAGAGAGACTGACGGACGCACCAATCAAACGACAGAACTCCCTCCAAAACTGTGACGTGAATTGCGGGCCTCTGTCTGAAACGGCGTCTAACGGGAGGCCATGAATTCTGAATACATTCTCAATAATGATTTGTGCCGTCTCCTTAGCGGAAGGAAGTTTAGCGAGGGAATGAAATGTGCCGCCTTAGAGAACCTATCGACAACCGTCAGAATCACAGTCTTCCCCGCAGACAAAGGCAGACCGGTAATGAAGTCTAAGGCAATGTGAGACCATGGTCGAGAAGGAATGGGGAGCGGTCTGAGACGACCGGCAGGAGGAGAGTTACCCGACTTAGTCTGCGCGCAGTCCGAACAAGCAGCCACGAAACGGCGCGTGTCACGCTCCTGAGTCGGCCACCAAAAGCGCTGGCGAATAGACGCAAGAGTGCCTCGAACACCGGGATGACCAGCTAACTTGGCAGAGTGAGCCCACTGAAGAACAGCCAGACGAGTGGAAACAGGAACGAAAAGGAGGTTACTAGGACAAGCGCGCGGCGACGCAGTGTGCGTGAGTGCTTGCTTAACCTGTCTTTCAATTCCCCAGACTGTTAACCCGACAACACGCCCATAAGGAAGAATCCCCTCGGGATCAGTAGAAGCCACAGAAGAACTAAACAGACGGGATAAGGCATCAGGCTTGGTGTTCTTGCTACCCGGACGGTAAGAAATCACAAACTCGAAACGAGCGAAAAACAACGCCCAACGAGCTTGACGGGCATTAAGTCGTTTGGCAGAACGGATGTACTCAAGGTTCTTATGGTCTGTCCAAACGACAAAAGGAACGGTCGCCCCCTCCAACCACTGTCGCCATTCGCCTAGGGCTAAGCGGATGGCGAGCAGTTCACGGTTACCCACATCATAGTTGCGCTCAGATGGCGACAGGCGATGAGAAAAATAAGCGCAAGGATGAACCTTATCGTCAGACTGGAAGCGCTGGGATAGAATGGCTCCCACGCCTACCTCTGAAGCGTCAACCTCGACAATGAATTGTCTAGTGACGTCAGGAGTAACGAGGATAGGAGCGGACGTAAAACGTTCTTTTAGAAGATCAAAAGCTCCCTGGGCGGAACCGGACCACTTAAAACACGTCTTGACAGAAGTAAGAGCTGTGAGAGGGGCAGCAACTTGACCGAAATTACGAATGAAACGCCGATAGAAATTAGCGAAACCTAAAAAGCGCTGCAACTCGACACGTGACCTTGGAACGGGCCAATCACTGACAGCTTGGACCTTAGCGGAATCCATCTGAATGCCTTCAGCGGAAATAACGGAACCGAGAAAAGTAACGGAGGAGACATGAAAAGAGCACTTCTCAGCCTTTACGTAGAGACAATTCTCTAAAAGGCGCTGTAGAACACGTCGAACGTGCTGAACATGAATCTCGAGTGACGGAGAAAAAATCAGGATATCGTCAAGATAGACAAAAACAAAAATGTTCAGCATGTCTCTCAGAACATCATTAACTAATGCCTGAAAAACAGCTGGCGCATTGGCGAGACCGAACGGCAGAACCCGGTACTCAAAATGCCCTAACGGAGTGTTAAACGCCGTTTTCCACTCGTCCCCTCTCTGATGCGCACGAGATGGTAAGCGTTACGAAGGTCCAACTTAGTAAAGCACCTGGCTCCCTGCAGAATCTCGAAGGCTGATGACATAAGGGGAAGCGGATAACGATTCTTAACCGTTATGTCATTCAGCCCTCGATAATCCACGCAGGGGCGCAGAGTACCGTCCTTCTTCTTAACAAAAAGAACCCCGCCCCGGCCGGAGAAGAAGAAGGCACTATGGTACCGGCGTCAAGAGACACAGACAAATAATCCTCGAGAGCCTTACGTTCGGGAGCCGACAGAGAGTATAGTCTACCTCGAGGAGGAGTGGTCCCCGGAAGGAGATCAATACTACAATCATACGACCGGTGAGGAGGAAGGGAGTTGGCTCGGGACCGACTGAAGACCGTGCGCAGATCATGATATTCCTCCGGCACTCCTGTCAAATCGCCAGGTTCCTCCTGAGAAGTAGGGACAGAAGAAACGGGAGGGATGGCAGACATTAAACACTTCACATGACAAGAAACGTTCCAGGATAGGATAGAATTACTAGACCAATTAATAGAAGGATTATGACATACTAGCCAGGGATGACCCAAAACAACAGGTGTAAACGGTGAACGAAAAATCAAAAAAGAAATAGTCTCACTGTGGTTACCAGATACTGTGAGGGTTAAAGGTAGTGTCTCAAATCTGATACTGGGAAGATGACTACCATCTAAGGCGAACATGGGCGTAGGCTTATCTAACTCTCTGAAAGGAATGTCATGTTTCCGAACCCATGCTTCGTCCATGAAACAACCCTCAGCCCCAGAGTCTATCAAGGCACTACATGTAGCACCCGAACCGGTCCAGCGTAGATGGACCGACAAAGTAGTACAGGATTTTGATGGAGAGACTTGAGTAGTTGCGCTCACCAGTAGCCCTCCGCTTACAGATGAGCTCTGGCTTTACTGGACATGAATTAACAAAATGTCCAGCAACTCCGCAATAGAGGCACAGGCGGTTGGTGATCCTCCGTTCCCTCTCCTTAGTCGAGATGCGAATCCCTCCCAGCTGCATGGGCTCAGACTCTGAGCCAGAGGAGGGAGATGGTTGCGATGCGGAGCAGGGAAACACTGTTGATGCGAGCTCTCTTCCACGAGCCCGGTGACGAAGATCTACCCGTCGTTCTATGCGGATGGCGAGAGCAATCAAAGAGTCCACATCTGAAGGAACCTCCCGGGAGAGAATCTCATCCTTAACCACTGCGTGGAGTCCCTCCAGAAAACGAGCGAGCAGCGCCGGCTCGTTCCACTCACTAGAGGCAGCAAGAGTGCGAAACTCAATAGAATAATCCGTTATGGACCGTTCACCTTGGCATAAGGAAGCCAGGGCCCTAGAAGCCTCCCTACCAAAAACTGAACGGTCAAAAACCCGAATCATCTCCTCTTTAAAGTTCTGGAACTTGTTAGAGCAATCAGCCCTTGCCTCCCAGATAGCTGTGCCCCATTCTCGAGCCCGGCCAGTAAGGAGTGAAATGACGTAAGCAACCCGAGCTCTCTCTCTAGAGTATGTGTTGGGTTGGAGAGAGAACACAATCTCACACTGCGTGAGAAAGGAGCGGCATTCAGTGGGCTGCCCGGAGTAGCAAGGTGGGTTATTAACCCTAGGTTCTGGAGGCTCGGCAGGCCAGGAAGTAACAGGTGGCACGAGACGTAGACTCTGGAACTGTCCAGAGAGGTCGGAAACCTGAGCGGCCAGGTTCTCCACGGCATGGCGAGCAGCAGACAATTCCTGCTCGTGTCTGCCGAGCATGGCTCCTTGGATCTTGACGGCAGTGTAACGAGCGTCTGAAGTCGCTGGGTCCATTCCTTGGTCGGTTCCTTCTGTCATGCAGGTGAAAGAGGACCCAAAAGCGACTTAACAGAAACAGAGTTTATTTAAGTCCAAACAGGGAATAACAGAAATCCTCTAGTCTATAGAGGGGAAATAACTGGAGAAGCGGCCACAGACTGCAGGTCGCTTCGGGTAGGCGCAGGCCGTAGTTGACAGAGACACCTGCTCACACGCAGCATCTGATGAAGGCAAAAAACACGACAGGACAGGGCGATACACAATCACAGCAAAAACACGACAGGACAGGGCGAAACGCAATCACAGCATGGTGAATACTAAACAAGGAACCGACGGGACAGGAACGGAACACAAAGGAATAAATAGGGACTCTAATCAGGGGAAAGGATCGGGAACAGGTGTGGGAAGACTAAATGATGATTAGGGGAATAGGAACAGCTGGGAGCAGGAACGGAACGATAGAGAGAAGAGAGAGCGAGAGAGTGAGAGAGGGAGGGGGAGAGAGAGGGATAGAAGGAGGGAAAGAACCAAATAAGACCAGCAGAGGGAAACGAATAGAATGGGGAGCACAGGGACAAGACATGATAATAAATGACAAACATGACAGTTAGGCTAATTGACATCATTTGAGTCAATTGTAGGTGTACCTGTGTATGTATTTCAAGGCCTACCTTCAAACTCAGTGCCTCTTTGCTTGACATCATGGGAAAATCTAAAGAAATCAGCCAAGACCTCAGAAAAATAATTGTAGACCTCCACAAGTCTGGTACATCCCTGGGAGCAATTTCCAAACGCCTGAAGGTACCACGTTCATCTGTACTAACAATAGTATGCAAGTATAAACACCATGGGACCATGCAGCCGTCATACCTCTAAGGAAGGAGACGTGTTCTGTCTCCTAGAGCTGAATGTACTTTGGTGCGAAAAGTGCAAGTCAATCCCAGAACAACAGCAAAGGACCTTGTGAAGATGCTGGAGTAAACAGGTCCAAAAGTATCTATAACCACAGTTAAACAAGTCCTATATCGACATAACCTGAAAGGCCACTCAGCAAGGAAGAAGCCACTGCTCCAAAACCTCAATTAAAAAGCCAGACTACGGTTTGCAACTGCACATGGGGACAAAGATCGTACATTTTGGATAAATGTCCTCTGGTCTGATGAAACAAAAATATAACTGTTTGGCCATAATGACCATCATTATGTTTGGAGGAAAAGGGGGTGGCCTGCAGGCCGAAGAACACCATCCCAACTTTGAAGCACGGGGGTGGCAGCATCATATTGTGGGTTGTGCTTTGCTGCAGTAGGGACTGGTGCACTTCACAAAATAGATGGCATCATGTGGTAGGAAAATTATGTGAATATATTGAAGCAACATCTCAAGGCATCAGTCAGGAAGTTAAAGCTTGGTCACAAATGGGTCTTCCAAATGGACAATGACCCCAAGCATACTTCCAAAGATGTGGCAGAATGGCTTAAGGACAACAAAGTCAAGGTATTGGAGTGGCCATCACAAAGCCCTGACCTCAATCCTATAGAAAATTTGTGGGCAGAAATGAAAAAGCGTGTGCGAACAAGGAGGCCTACAAACCTGATTCAGTTACACCAGCTCTGTCAGGAGGAAGGGTCAAAATTCACCCAACTTATTGTGGGAAGCTTGTGGAAGGCTACCCGAAACGTTTGACCTAAGTTAAACAATTTAAAGGCAATGCTACCAAATACCTATAGAGTGTATGTAAACTTCTGACCCACTGGGAATGTGATGAAAGAAATTGTCATGTTTTGTCTTATATTGTCTTGTCATTATGCTTTCCCTTCTGTTCGTTTCCCCCTGCTGGTCTTATTAGGTTCGTTCCCTTTTTCTATCCCTCTCTCTCTCCCTCCCTCTCTCTCCTCTCTCTATCGTTCCGTTCCTGCTCCCAGCTGTTCCTCATTCTCCTACTCACTCATTTAGTCTTTCCACACCTGTTCCCTATCTTGTCCTCTGATTAGAGTCCCTATTTCTCCCCTTGTTTTCCGTTTCTGTCCTGTCGGATCCTTGTATATTGTTCGCCGTGCTGTGTCTTTGTCTCGCCCTGTCGTGTCTTGTTTCCCTCAGATGCTGCGTGTGAGCAGGTGTCTGAGTCTGCTACGGTCGGTGCCTTCCCGAGGCAACCTACAGTTTATGGTCGAGTCTCCAGTCTGTCCTCGTCACTACGAGTGGAATTAGTTTTTTATGTTTTGTTTTCTGCTCCGATTTGTCTAGGAGTATTGCCTATTTCCTTTACTGGAATAAAGACTCTGTTTTCGCCAAGTCGCTTTTGGGTCCTCATTCACCTGCATAACAGAAATAACATCTGAAATAAATCATTCTCTCTACTATTATTCTGACATTTCACATTCGTAAAATAAAGTGGTGATCCTAACTGACCTAAAACAGGGAATTTTTACTAAGATTAAATGTCAGGAATTGTGAAAAACGGAGTTCAAATGTATTTGGCTAAGGTGTATGTAAACTTCCGACTTCAACTGTAACGACTGCTGTACACACCTTTGCTATTCATTTCCTGTCCATACTGTCTATATATTTATATTATGGACTCAACATTGTTCGTTATGATATTTCTTAATTTCTTATTTGAATTTTGGGGATTTGTGGTATTGTTTTATATTGTTAGGTATCACGGCACTGTTGGAGCTAGAAACATAAGCATTTCGATGCGCCTGCGATCGCATCGGAAAAATATGTGGACACAGCAAATTACGTTTGATTTGATTTAGATGTTTGGTCGACTGAGGAGGTTTGGCCAAGAGCCTCTTCTCACAATGTGCACCCTTGGGTACTTCCACTCTAATCCGGAGGCAGGACTTAAACACACAATAACATGCTCCTCCACGGCTCCCTCTTGTTTTCCCCTTGCATAACTTAACATCATTTAACAGGGGATTATCTTTAATTTATGCAGGAAGGAAATGCATTTCACTTGTTGCACCACATTTTTTTCAGGCTGCTCAATACAATGTTTTGCTTCTTGAGTTCCGCTGCTCTGTTTGTGTACTTGTGTGTGTGTGTGCGCCTTTGTGTGTGTGTGTGCCTTTGTGTGTGTGTGTGTGCCTTTGTGTGTGCCTTTGTGTGTGTGTGTGTGCGTGCGTGCGTGCGTGGGTGTGTGTGCGTGTGCGTGTGCGTGCGTGTGTGTGTGTGTGCGTGCGTGTGCGTGTGTGTGTGTGTGCGTGTGTGTGTATCTGTGCTTGGCTTGTGAGTGAACCTGTGGCTTTGTGGAAGCAGCCTGTTGCTCATTAAGACTTTCCGTTTGGCAGAGAGGAGAGGAGAGCAACAAGTGTTAGCTTCCAGGCAGGTCAGTTTAGTCCTTCCTCTCTCTGCATAGGGAGAGAATAGCAGTGAAATAACAGATAGCAAAAAAGACAACATTCTGTGTTGATGGAGATTAAGGCTCTATTGTATATGAGACCCTCAAAGACACAGGTGCTACAGCGGCAGGGAGTATAGACCGTATAAAACGCACGAGAGAGATCACATCCTGGATCCTTAACAAACCAACCCTGAACAAGGCAGTTAACCCATTGTTCCCTGGTAGGCCGTCATTGGAAATAAGAATTTGTTCTGAACTGACTTGCCTAGTTTTAAAAAAAAGTAAAATTACGATAGATACGGGACAGTACTGTGTCGGCTTGTCAACAGAATCCATTACTGGAAAAATGGAGATAGGGAGGAGGACCAGAGTTATTGGTCAATGAATAGTCTCTCCCCATCAGCCCTTTGCGGGGCTAATCGATGTAAGAACACATAAAGGATGTTGTTATGCACGTGAGTGAGGACCCAAAAGCGGTTTAACAGATACAGAGTCTTTTAATGTCAAAACACAGGGAAGACATAGATCCTCTTCAGATGTATAAAAATGGCAAAATAGACAACCCGCAGAGAGGGCGACAAAAGAATAATAAAGTCCCTCTGAATATGACAGAAGAGTCCCCTTCTTAGCAGCAGAGGAGAATAGCTGGGTAGAGTCCCCTTCTTAGCAGCCGAGGAGAATAGCTGGGTGAGCGGCGACAGACTGCTGGTCTCTCTGGGTCACTCTGGGTCACCTGATCACACGTAGCATCAGATGAACAGGTTGATTCCGACAGGACGGGACAAGGGTGAAGCAAACGAGACGATAGTTCGGTTCTGGCATGAGAAACTCAAACGAGAATCTGACAAAGACAGAAGCAGGAACAGAGAGAGAAATAGAGACCTAATCAGAGGGAAAAAGGGAACAGGTGGAAAAAGGGTGAACGAGGTAGTTAGAGAAGATGAGGGACCGCTGGGGGAAGGAAAGGAAGAGAAGGTAACCTAATACGACCAGCAGAGGAAGACTGAGTGAAGAGAAAGAACAGGAACAAGACATAATATGACAATACATGACAGATGTAGTAGAAGTGCATCAATAAAGGGAGTGGATGTGGGATAAGGACCCATTACCGTGTAAATCTTTGGCTACTGGTAAACACAGCATTGTTACGACCAGAGAAAGCTCTACTTTGCAGCCAGGTGTTTGGTTACTTCTGGGGGAGTGACTGTATTCGGCGGCTGGCGTCGGGAGTCAGTCTGGGTGAGAAGGGCCCTGGGATGGGATCCGTGACTGAGGGAATATAAAACACACAGGCCAGTGTTAGAGAGAGGACAATGGTAGAACACCGCTATCTCCCGAGCTGACCTCACCGCACCTGCGATACAGTTACCTGTGGGAAACAAACACACAAACCATATGGGAGAGGAAGAGGGACACAAACAGCCAGACTAACATAAGACTGTTTGTCAATGATGAGGAATTCCCCCTGGATTTGACCAGCCTACTAACAGTATTCTGCTAATCAGTGCCGAGCCTTCAGTAATGCACAGCATCATATCTTCCCGGCTGTATGCATGCAGTGTCTCTTCCTGTTACACGCATTGATGCATTAATAGTAAAAGTCAGGTACCCAGACTAGAATTTGACACCATCCTGTTGGGTCTTTTTAGTGTCCTCTGTCTGTAACACATGCTTCCTCTCTTCCTCCGCCTTCATGGCCTCTAAGAAAACCGGAATCTTCTCTCTCCCTGCTGATGTGGCTTCCTTAACTGCCCCAGCCCTGTTTCCATGACACCCTGGTAGGTTGTAGCCGAATGTCAACATTATTGACAGCCAACTGTCATGCCTGAAATTCAATATTCCGGACACCCCGTTGCATAACCCCAACGGATCGATGCCTGTCTCAGCCACTCACAGCGAGGTGTGCGTGCTAGCCGGCAACAGCACACACCCCTCGCTGTCAACCCATTGTACGTGGCGGCACACGCACACACATAAACACACATAAACACACACCGCTGTCTGTCTTCTCTGTCTGTGGCTGTGCTGCTCATGGCAACATCCTCTCAGGCGATGCCGTTTTTGATTGAGTTATGTAACCTTGCCAAATAGCTCGATTACAGTCTTTTCAACTACAGGACAAGTCAATACAGCTTTCATGCTATACTGCGTCAACGCTCTAACTAAAGGAGGCAGGAGGGAGCACGACATCTCTACAGAACCCTCTAAAAGCCCCACAGACTCAGTCTGTTTCCTGTCTGTTTCCTGTCACGGGCCTCAACCACCCTTCAGTTAGTTATACAGCAGAGAGATGTCTGACTGAGAAAATACATTTACCTCACGGTGACAGTCCAGTCCCTCTGTGCGGGTCTTTGGCCTCCTCTACAGCTCCCTCCGTGGAACAGAGAGCTGCCAGAGGCCAGAGATGACAGCAGTGGGACAGGCAGCCACAGAGACAGCAGCCAGAGTGGAGCAACCGTCTGTGAATCAGCAGCAGCAGAAGCAAACACAGAGCTCCTTCAGTCGACCTCAAAGGCCCTCGTGTGGCATTCCAGCCAGTCCCTCTCATGTGACATCAGGCTTCCCTGAGCCCAGAGAGAGGAGAGCGGTGCGTGGCAGGGCTTTCATCTGGACCACAGAACCAGAGTCAAAGAGTAGCAAGGCAGTACTAGTCAACCCTCCTGTCTCCACCTCCCTCTAGGGATAAAACAAAGACCAGAGAGCGCAGATGCACACACACAGGCACGTATGCATGAACACATTTTTACATAAAACTGAGAGAGGAGCCAAGCCTGTGGTGTTCTTTATCAAGAGGCAGCAGGAGATGCAGAGGCCTCTCATATGATGAGCTATCAATCCTATTTCCCTGCTCTGCTGGTGATCCAGAGCCTGGTAAGAACTTGAACCTTTAAGCTTGACATGTTCAGTGATATGCATATGGACTTACTCTCGTGTTTGCTAAGTCCTAACGCTGTATGAAAGCCAATAGTCAATCAGCTGGAGGCCCAGGGTTTCCTAGCAACGGGCTAATAGAAGGGTAAGGCTATGTCAAACCAGTATGACCCTCCCACAGCTGCAGAACAGGCAAGAACACTGCAATATCCCTCAACAATTTCCTGAAGAGCTAGACCGACACATACAGCCTGAACTTTGACATGAAGATATATTGTAATGAGGAGGAATGCATAGCCTTTCTATAATCTTGATTCTTCTTAATTCCTAAGACATTAAAGCCATTCTGCTCTAGTGCCGTGCGTTATTAATGGCATACTGTAGTATTCAACTATTCTCTTTTTTAAAGCAGCTCTCCTTTTTTCTTCAGGTGTCACATCTCACAAAGAACTTCCTGGGAACTCACAGTGAGCCTCTGATTCGATGACATTCCTCTCCACAATAGCCCTCTGAGTATCTCTTATACACTGGCTAAGAGTTGCATACAAGGTTTAGAGCTACTAACTTACATGAAGCTCTTACAGCAACGGTTAGTGTGTGTGTGTGTGTGTGTGTGTGTGTGTGTGTGTGTGTGTGTGTGTGTGTGTGTGTGTGTGTGTGTGTGTGTGTGTGTGTGTGTGTGTGTGTGTGTGTGTGTGTGTGTGTGTGTGTGTGTGTGTGTGTGTGTGTGTGTGTGTGTGTGTGTGTGTGTGTGTCTGAGTGAGAGACAGAGAGAGAGAGAGACAGAGAGAGAGAGAGAGAGAGAGAGAGAGAGAGAGAGAGAGAGAGAGAGAGAGAGAGAGAGAGAGAGAGAGAGAGAGAGAGAGCAGAGAGAGAGAGGCAGAGAGAGAGAGAGAGAAAGAAGGCGGCTGGGATTCCGAGTGCCGTTTGGCCCTGCTTGCCATTTTGCATATGCCTTATTTCTTGGATGTTTTCAGTTCTTACAGTTACTGATCAAGAGAGAAGTCAGAACCGACAACAAAGCAGGAGCTGCAGAATAAATGTTCTGCAGGAATGAGATGTTTTGCTGCTGGGTGATACTGCAATCACATTGTGGTCTCTAATGTGTTTTGATAATTTTAGTGAGTTGAGAGTTTACTTCAGTGTGTGGGATTGCAGCCTTCCTCAGTCTGACACCCTGAAATGGATTGTTGCTGGGCTCCATGGAAACAGGGCACCAGGCAGGCCTATTATATCCACTCTCCGAGCAGGGGCAGTGTTCCGTAAAAGCACCCGTGTGCCTCCTCCCTCCCTCCTCCCCTCATCCTTTATTCTGTCAGTTCCCATCCATAAAAGACTGACCAACTGCACATTGCCCTAAATGAATTGTTTTCCATATGACCTGCAAGTGGCCCACAGTGTTGTCTTTGATTTGACAATACTGTCGAACCTAGAGGGCCAATGTACCTTCAGGCACAGAATCAATCAATCAAATGCATTTCTATACAGCCCTTTTTACATCAGCAGACACCCAGCCTAAAACCCCAAAGGGCAATCAATGCAGAGGCAGAAGCACAGTGGAAAATATCAGTAGAGGGCAGGAACATAGGAAGAAACCTAGAGGGGAACCAGGCCCCTGAGGGGTGGCCAGTCCTCTGGCTGTACCAGGTCGAGATTTAAGAGTGCAGTGCCTTCAGAAAGTATTCACACCCCTTGACTTCATCCAAATCTTGTCAACGATCTAAACAAAATACTCTGCAGTGTCAAATAGGAACCAAAATGATAACATTTGTTAGAAATGTAAAATAAAACACTACTTGATCTTGATTAGATAAGTATTTAACCCCTTGAGTCAATACATGTTAGCGATTACAGCTGTGAGTCTTCCTGCGTAAATCTCTAAAAGCTTTCCACACCTGGATAGTGCAACATATGCCGATTGTTCTTTTCAAAATTGTTCAAGCTCTGTGAAACGTTTTGTTGATCATTGCTAGACAACCATTTTCAGGTCTTGCCATAGATTTTCAAGCAGATTTAAGTCAAAACTGTAACTCGGCCACTCAGGAACATTTACTGTCTTCTTGGTAAGCAACGCCAGTGTAAATTTGGCCTTGTGTTTTAGTTTATTGACCTGCTGAAAGATGACTTAATCTCCCAGTGTCTGGTGGAAAGCAGACTGAACCAAGTTTTCCTTCTTTTTGTATCCTGAAAAGCTCCCCAGTCCTTAACGATTACAAGCATACCCATAACATGACACAGCCACCACTATGCTTGAATATGGAGAGTGGTACTCAGTTATGTGTTGTGTTGTGATAGCATTTTCCCCAAACATAACACTTTGTATTCAAGTGCTTTGCCACAGTTGTAGCGGAACGCAGAGGGAATTTCCTTGTTGTATCACATGAGAAACTTACATTTTGTCAAACATCTTTCTTAGACCTGTTTCTGTGAGAACATGAGATTACTGTGTGTAGTGTGCCACCTAGCGGCATCTCAATGCACTCCCCCAAAATGAGGGAAAAAACATAGAGATAGATAGAGGACTCATCTTTGAATCTGTGCCATTATAGAGCTCTCCAGCTTCTAGTCCAACGTTTCCCAAACTCGGTCCTCGGGACTCCAAGGGGTGCACATTTAGTTTTTTTCCCCTAACACTAACCTAACATATTATTTGAATATGCTGTGTAGTACTATGGCAAAAACCAAAACGTGAACCGCTTGGGGTCCTGAGAACCGAGTCTGGGAAACGTAGTCCTAAAAAATATTTCCTAAAAAATGGAAATGAGTTACCTCTGGTTCGTTCAGCCATTCCTATGGGGAAAATGAATGGGGAAAGAATGGGGTTTTGGGATAAATGCAGAAAATAAGGCCTGAGGTTAACACAGGCTTAAGAGATCTTATACCTTTTGTTCTATGAGATAACATTAGTCAGTTAACGGTTAACCATGGCGGAGTTAGTGCCTACAAAAAGACGCCATTACTATTGCTCTCTATATTGTCTGGGCCAGCATGGGAAGCGCCATTGAGGCTTTCTCCATTTTGAAGTAGTACATTTTCCTCTTCACGATTGGCTGATCGCTCCTGATGACCCGGTTGGACATGACTACAACCGGGGTCCCCAGGAAGGATCAGCCAATGAAGTTTTGCTATCCCACCCAGTTGAATACATTAAAATGGTGGAAGCCCTCAACGGTGCTGCCCATGCTAATATCAAAGACAGTACAATACGAAGATAGGCTAAAACTGCTTCTACAATATCCAATGATCACACTTGTAGGCGATGTCATGGCAACGTTGGCTAGCTAAGCTCATGCGTAGAAACACGTCATAGAGTCTGACGGTCTTCTGGCGCCGAACTGTGCATGTTTAGGCTGTCAATTCAAAGGCACTCCTTTTATCACTTTGTATTTATTAGGGATCATGAGGTTGGAGTAATAAAATGTTAAACTGCTTAAAAGACATGCGCTGGAATCTAGGTTGTGCCTTTAGATTTCGTTCTCTCAATGACTTCTCAAACCCCAAACCCCTATTTTGTCTGTTTCGCGACGTTCCCGGAAGTCTCTCGATGTTGTGTCTCTGGGTTTCAAAACTCTGTGATAAATAGCCTTTTGGCTACCAGAGGCCTCTGTCATTCTCTATGGTGAAAAACCCCAAACTTTTGCGTCACTGAGATGCGACGGAAGTCCTTACTCCACAAGCAGCTGTCCTTGAATGCACTGGGGAAACATGTTACACAACTAAATGCTCTTTTGGCATTATTGAACAAACTATTCATACCGGAGTAGTGATATAAACATTCATGGTGAGTTGTCATGATTATACGCTAGCTAGCTTATTTGATAATAGTTTGGCTTGGAAACAGAGTAAGCTAGTAAGGCACAATCTGTAAGGTTGGAGCTTGATTCTCGAGGAATAAAACTTGTAAATCAGCTAGCTGAAAGCCTCTATAGTCTCTCCTTACCTCTGTCGGGGCTGTAGAATATGAGGGCTGCAGGATAAAAGGGATATGTGTTGGTTTTTGCGTCACTGATTATAATAGAGCTCGCCAGCTTGTAGTCTGAACAAAAATAAACGCAACAATGACAAATATTTGACTGATTTTACAGTTCATATAAGTGAATCAGTCAATTGAAATGAATTCAAAAGGCCGCAATCTAATGATTTCACGTGACTGGGAATACAGATACGCATCGGTTGAAAAAAGGTAGGGGCGTGGATCAGAAATCCAGTCCGTATCTGATGTGACAACCATTTGATTTGCCTCATGCAGCGTGAAACATCTTTCACATAAAGTTGATCAGGCTGTTGATTATGATCTGGGGAATGTTGTCCCATTCCTCTTCAATGTCTGTGAAGTTGCTGGATATTGGCAGGAACTGGAACATGCTGTCGTACACGTCGACCCAGAGAATCCCAAACACAATGATGGGTGACATGTCTGGTGAGTATGCAGGCCATGGAAGAACTGGGACATTTTCAGCTTCCAGGAATTGTGTACAGATCCTTGCGTCATGGGGCCGTGCATTATCATGCTGAAACATGAGGCGATGGTAGCAGATGAATGGCACGACAAAGCAGGATCTCGTCACGGTATCTTTAAAATGCAATTGTGTTTGTTGTCCGTAGCTTATACCTGCCCATACCACAACCCCACCACCATCATGGGGCACTCTGAGCAAACTGCTCACCCACACGACGCCATACACATGGGCTGTGGTTGTGAGGCCGCTTGGACATGCAGCTAAATTCTCTAAAATTATGTTGGAGGCAGCTTATGGTAGAGAATTGAACATCCAATTCTCTGGCAAAAGCTCTGGTGGACATTCCTGCAGTCAGTATGCCAATTGCAAGCTCCCTCAACTTGTGGCATTGTGTTGTGTGACAAAACTGCACATTTTGGTGGCCTTTTATTCTCCCCAGCACAAGGTGCATATGTGTAATGATCGTGCCGTTTAATTAGATTTTTGATATCCCACACCTGTCACGTGGATGGATTATCTTGGCAGTGGATAAATGCTCACTAACAGGGAGGGAACCCTTTATATACAAATCACATCCCTAAACAGTCTCAGGTGGCAGTGAGGACGGCGCATTCATCGATAGGATGCCTCTGCTGTTAAATCCCTGAGTCACAAAGAAATACTCACAACAATTACTTTTTTCCCCCTCTGATTTCCTCTCTGTGTGCGCTTTGCAGTTGATAACCAATGAAATAAACTCCACAAAGTCCACCTTTCACATGCAACATGCCAGGATCCCTCTGTTGACAAAGAATATTATCTGGCGTCTCTCTAACATTAGTTCTTCAACATCATTATTTACTTCCACTCTTCTCAACGCCTCTGGAGAGGTGACTTGCTGGACAGCCTTTATTCTGCCGTCCGTCTCTTTGAGCCGACACTACAGATATTCGGGTGCATGTTCACCACCACAATTGCAGCATTTAGGGTCAGCTGGCATATGACACCCCCGTCCGTCCATCCGTCTGTGTACACTTGACATAGGACCAAATCATTTGCATTTGTCACACAATTTGAAGACAATCGTGGCACCAATAATGGAATGTATTAAACCAGATGAGTGACAAAGTTAGACGCACAAATATCATACCACCACGACATGCTAACCTCTCACCGTTTCAATAATGGGATGTTAGCATTTCTGGGGTGTATGATACTTCTGTGTGTGTAATTTTGTCACTCATCCTTATTCACAATTCATTCAGGATTATCCGTAATGGTGACATCCACATTAGTGTGGAAGTGTTTAGAGACATATTGTATTCTTATTTACAATAAAAGTGAATACAAAATGACACATTATTTACCATTCATTTCTATTGGGTACAAAATCTGAAATGCAGCCAAAACAAACAGCATGTTTAGCCAATAAATTTGTAGAGTCACAATCTTGATGTAGTCATTGTGTGCCATGTATATTTTGACTACTTCAATGTACGTAAGTGAATTTTTCCTAAATGGAGGGGACGATGTACAAAAAGTGTGGTAATTGATATGTATGGAAAGGCTCTGAAATGAAAGCTGACATTCTGCACTTTAACCTCAGTCATTGTTTCATTTCAAATCCAAACGTTTGGAGTACGGAGCCAAAAGAAGGAAAATGCTTCCGTGTCCAAATAATTATGGAGGGCACTGTATCTCCTTGAACCGATTATTTTCAAATCACACACACAAGTAGTTATGAGGATTATCTAGTTGCTAATGGAAGCCTGCCGTTCCTAAGATGGCCTTCAATTTGAGTTTCTCAATGAGAGTGGGCAGCACTGAGTGACAAAGCAAAATTACATAATGACAAATATGCAAAGTATTCAGACCCTTTGCTATGAGACTCGATATTGTGCTCTGGTGCATCCTGTTTCCATTGATCATCCATGATGTTTATACAACTTGCTTGGAGTCCACCTGTGGGGAAATTAAATTGATTGGACATGATTTGGAAAAGCACACACCTGTCTATATAAGGTCCCACAGTTGTCAGAGCAAAAACCAAGCCATGAGGTCGAAGTAATTGTCGGCAGAGCTCCGAGACAGGATAGTGTCGAGGCACAGATCTGGGGAGGAGTACCAAAAACATTTCTGCAGCATTGAAGATCCCCAAGAACACAGTGGCCTCCATCATTGTTCAACGGAAGAAGTTTGGAACCACCAAGACCCTTCCTAGAGCTGGCCGCAAGGCCAAACTGAGCAATCAGGGGAGAAGGGCCTTGGTCAGGGAGGTGACCAAGAACCCAATGGTCACTCTGACAGAGCTCTAAAGTTCCTCTGTGGAGATGGGCGAGCCTTCCAGAAGGACAACCATCTCTGCAGCACTCTATCAATCAAGCCTTTACAGTAGAGTGGCCAGACAGAAGCCTCCCAAGTGGCTCAGTGGTCTAAGACACTGCATCTCAGTGCAAGAGGTGTCACTACAGACCCTGGTTCGATCCCTGGCTGTATCTCAACCGGCCGTGATCGGGAGTCCGGTATGGCGGCACACAATTGGCCCAGCGTCATCTGGGTTAGCCACTCCTCAGTAAAAGGCACATGACAGCCTGCTAAAGGACACCGACCATGATAAACAAGATTCGCTGGTCTGATGAAACCAAGTTTGGACTCTTTACCCTGAATGCCAAGAGTCTCGTCTGGAGGAAACGTGGCACCATCCCTACTGTGAAGCATGGTGGTGGCAGCATTATGCTGTGGGATGTTTTTCAGCGGCAGGGACTGTGAGACTAGTCAGGATCAAGGGAAAGATGAACGGAGCAAAGTACAGAGAGCATCTTGACCTCAGACTGGGGTGAAGGTTCACCTTCCAACAGGACAACGATCCTAAGCACACATCCAAGAATGCAGGAGTGGCTTTGGGACAAGTCTGTCCTTGAGTGGCCCATCCAGAGCCTGGACTTGATTCCAATCGAACCTGAGACCTGACAACAGCTGTTCAGCATTCCCCATCTAACCTGACAGAGCTTGAGGATCTGCAGAGAAGAATGGCAGAAACTCCCCAAATACAGGTGTGCCAAGCTTGTACCGTCATACCCTATGAAGACTCGAAGCTGTTATCTCTGGCAAAGGTGCTTCAACAAAGTATTGAGTAAAGGGTCTGAATACTTATGTAAATGTAATATTTCAGTTTATATATTTTTTTATACATTTGCAAACATTTCTAAGCTTGTTTGTGCTTTGTCATTGTTGGGGTATTGTGTATTGATTGATGAGGAAAATAAACTATTTCATCCATTTTGGAATGAGGCTGTAATGTAACAAGATGTGGAAAAAGTCCAGGGGTCTGAATACTTTCCGAATCCACTGTGGAGGAGTGATTATATTTCCCCAGCCCCCATCTCTGACCTTACCAAACATAGTGGCAGGGTCAGGCTGTTGAAATTGCAGATTGTGCCATGTGGTTGACTTAACCTGTTTTTTTTCTCTCGTTGTTTTAGTAAATTTCCCCGAGCCCAGCGATGTCTGCCCCTGACTCGAACCAGAGAAAAGCATGCTGGGGCACTAGGGACGAGCTGTGGAAGTGCCTTGATTATAACCAGGACAATGCCGCCTCCTGTGAGAAGTTCCAGAAAGAGTTTGAGGCGAGCTGTCCTGCTCAGTGGGTGAGTCTCCCTGTCTGGTGTCGGTCTAGCGGTAACCTACCTGTTACTCTGTTGAATATGACAGACTGTCTCAGAGGTAGCCAGAGAGGGACGGCTAGATCTCGAATGTATGTATATAAAGCCCTGCTTCTATTCATGGTGGTCTAAATTCTGTTATTGCTCGCTTTGATGTAGCTACATTAGTAAACTCACTGTGGTCACCAAGCCTGGTCCTGCTCAAATACATCCTATCTCACATTGATCCCGACAGGTGAAATACTTCACCAAGAGGAGAGACTTCTTGAAGTACAAGGAGAAGATGCAGACGGAGGGCTTTGAGCCTGCTGCCGGGCCTAAGTCCTAGCCGGTAGCCACTGGTCAGAAGACTGAGAGGAGGGCTTCCAGGGGCCTCCTGGTTGAGGATGGACAGCAGTGGACTGTCACTGGACACTAAGAGCACAATCCTGCTATGCCTCTCAGCGACGACAGCCGCTGGAGGTCAGTGACTTCACACCTGGACCTGAACACTCCGGGGCAGATGTCACCTACGGGCCGCGGTCAGATTCTCAAGCCTCTCCCCGAGTGTGCACTTAACTTGGTCACACCTTGCCTCCGACTAGTGACCATACCGACGTCACACAGGGACAGGTGTGTGGTGACGTAACCACGGCGAGTGCTGTGGAAAGTGCACCCCTCAAAAGTCCCTGACATGGTTCTCCAGGCTTTCTCCGTCTCTCTGCTCTCTCAATACAACATCAAGTGGTTGTATGTGATGTGACAATGCTTTTATTTGACCTAATATCAACTGAACACATCAACAGCTCCGTAACGGATAGTCTTAACCACCGACTCATTTCTTATTCATGCTATTGTCAAAGATGGATGCAGAGATGCTTTATTTATGAATAGACCGTGACTGTGTGTGTGTGTGTGTGTGTGTGATTTGTTGTGTTAAATAAAGATGAGTCAATGGTTCATTATTATTTTATAACATTGGTTTCATTTCCCATGAATCTGGGCCTATTCTGAGTGAGTTGACTACGAGTGGAACCGCGACGTTAATGTTATTCATGAACGTTACACTTCGTCGGATTGGTTTGACACACGGCACATCTTTTACATCACAAGTTGGCATGTATTTACAAAGGTTCTAGATCCTTCTTCTAAAACCACAACGTATGAACTTGTGCAACTTTGGATAAGTTCTAGACCGAGATGTGGGATTTAGATTGCTTAACGCGCCTACGTTCTCATGGCGACAGTGAATAAAGTACAAAAAAAAAGGCACACGGTTACATTTCAATTTGTTCAACAACAACAAAATATAAAGCATTTTATACAAGTCTCTATGGTCTACAATTATGTACACTTTGCCCTGTCGTCATAGCGACAGACAGCTCATGATTTGGCTATTGATTGGAGAGGCACTTTTACTCTGCAGTTTTCTCTCTGGTTTCTTTTGTCTGCCTTGATACCTTATTCTCCATGGCTCTGGTCAATAGTAGTGTACTATATAGGGTGTTTCAGCACACTAACAGTAGGGATCCAGGATGTAACACCGTGAAGATTGTATACTACTGTAAATATAGAGTACACTCTGAGTTAGCGGTGTAATAGGCATAGAATGCTGTTTTTGTGGTTATTGTGCTAGCGGAACCTATAGGAATATTATGTGACATGCAGTAATGCTGTGTATTGTCATGTGTGAATCAATGTTTTTCCTTTAGGTGGGCTATGTGTTGGAGAGATTAGAACCGCTATAAAACGTAACACTTACAGCAACATACAGTAATATGGAGTAAAAGGCAATATGATCCATTGACTATAGTCGGAGTCTATTCCATGCTACTTTTGGCTGTGTTTACACAGGCAACCCAATTCAGATATTTTGTGCAATTATTGGCAAAATATCTGATCTTGATTGGTCAAAATACCAATTAGTGGTAAAAAAAAAAAATCTGAATTGGGCTGCCTATGAAAAGGCATGCGGCGACTCCTTTGTGGTGCTTCTTCCACTCAGTCTTCCGCAACCTGCACGATTCTCAGACGTTACCAGCCCGGCTGAAGGTATAAGCCTCAGTCCCTTTCAATTTGGGATTTACAGTAAAAGAGACGGCGAGTGTCTCTGTTTAGAGGCGTCTTCTGCATTCTTCCGCTCTCTGCCTCTCTCTCTCTCTGTGCGACTGTCTGCACCCCCACGTGGTTATAAGCTGCCAGTGACGTTCCTGTCGATGGCCCAGTCTGGGAACTCAGTCAGGTTGAAGAGGGGCACACCCCAGGTCGTAATGGCCAGCATCACCACTAGAACACCAATCAGATTCACCCCAAAGCCTGCCTTCACCTGAGACAGACAACAACAACACTGGGTAAGACAGATGTACCTGTTCTCTCACTTATTATTGAAGAGCTACAGTATGTGTCTGAGCCTCTGTGTTCTATTTAAGGCCCTGTGTTTTTGTGCAATTATGTGACTTAGCAAGTCCTCTTATTTCTCATGTCTTCTTTACTCTATATATTTTTATCAGGTATACTATTTTGATGTTGATTACGGCACTGTTGGGTGGAGCTTGCAAATGAAGCATTTCAATGTACTTGAACATGTGACGACAAAACGTGCATTTATCCAGATATGAGAATTACACCAAAAATGAAAGAAATTGTCTGAGGATGGTGCTGGACCATCTGATGGAAAAAGGAAAACGCGGACCGTTTGATGAAAAAGCTGTAAATGAAAAGGTTCAGATCCAGGCATGTCACATGATTGCGCAGAACACAGGGCTCTAGTTATAGTGACTGATTGCTGGTCATTAAAAGGTATTATGACTATTAAATAAATCTGTTTTATAATCTTGTATAATAGGAGTGTTACATAAAAACGTGCAGAATTGCGTGTTATTGCAACAACGGCCTTTGATTGTGCTTGGCACTGTGCAGTCCCGTCCCAGTGGGGTTGGTGCTTATGTGTTTGTGTCTCACCATGTCGCTGATCTGCACGTGTCCGTAACTGAACACTATGGCGTTGGGGGGGTTCCCGACGGGCAGCATGACCCCAAATGACACACACATGGTGGCGGGGATGAGTGTGTGGAGAGGGTTGATCTTCAGGGTCTCGGACTGAGAGGGAGCGGGAGGAGAGAGGTCACATAACTGAGTGTCAGGCAAAGGAACAGGGTGTCTCGGAGTGTTTTCAATAACATTGACAGTGGCACAGAGAGAGGAGGCGAGCAGATGGTTGTGTTGATGTTGAGAGAAGAGAGTAGACGTGTGTAGGCTATTTGAGGACACTCGGAATCGAGCTGAGAAATTGATGGATGGGGTTTAGGTTTTTCTTCACGGGCTCTCAGCGATAGAGGGGATAGTAAGGGAAGAGAGAATAGACCATGACTGTGGTTCTCTCTAGAGCAGAGTGTGCTTCTTACCAGAGACGATCGAGAGGAAAGGTAGAGAAGACTGACAGAGAATGACTGTTATTCTTACCAGAGCAGAGAGGATAGGTAGGAACACGGTGAGAGTAGCAGGGTTGCTGGCGAACTCTGTAACTGCAGAGACGAGCAGGCAGGCCAGCAGCGTGACCATCCACGGGGGGAGACCACTCATCGGCTCCAGCTGTCTGCCAATCCACACACTCAGCCCTGACACCTGAACACATACACAATGACCAGACACACACACACACCACATGATCAGACACACACCATGTCGAATGTCTGTAATATAGATTGTGACGCAACTTCATAGCTCACACAGTAACGTGTATACAGTATATACTGTAACCCGCAATGGGGCGGCAGGTAGCCTAGTGGTTAGAGCGTTGGGTCAGTAACCGAAAGGTTGCTAGATCGAATCCCCGAGCTGACAAGGTAAAAATCTGTTATTCTGCCCCTGAACAAGGCAGTTAACCCACTGTTCCTAGGCCCCACTCTAAATAAGAATTTGTTCGTAACTGACTTGCCTAGTTAAATAAAGGTTAAATAAAAATTAAATAAAACGTTTCTAAAGACCTGCGTCACTATACTGAGAACTTTGTCATTTCTAAAAGGATGTATTTGGGTGTTTTTGGAGCCTTTGTTTGTGTTTTTTCAAGGCCCCCATACTACACAACAATAATTAGGAAGTGATTTGCTGTGTAGGGGAAGTTTCTCAAAAACGTGAAATAACCAAAAAAAGTGTCTGGAACCTTCTATAACATCCCATTTACATAGAGATTTGGTTGTAAAACCTTTTCAAATCGGGACCCAAATGAGACATTGACCGTCCTCCCGTGATCCAAATTGTCCTCTATTGATTAGGATGAAATAGTGTGTGATTATAGATGTACTCTCATAACTTGCGACCCCACCTCTCACATGCCCAGGGCCAACTTTGGGTTCCGAACACGAGTTGAAGAAGCCCTGGTATAGTGTATATAGCCTAGTATCCATATTAAAGCTCCTGTATGTTACCTTGCAGCATGAACCAGGCCGTTTTAGATGGTTGTCATCCTAAGCTATCCGCCCTGTGGTGAGTGTTGTTTGTACAGTATACTGTATAACCTGGTACCTTGCAGCCAGCAGCCAAGGCGTAGCCCCCTCCCACAAGGATGACGATCTCCCAGGGCATGAGATTCTGGAAGTCCTTCCAGGTGATCATGGGGGCCAGGGGGTCTGGGTCTCTTTCTGTGGAGCCGTCCCCTGCTGTGGTTCTGGGGGCCTGGGAGAAGGGCCGGCGGGCCGGGATGAGGAAGAGCAGGAAGCCCAGCAGCACAGAGACGGTGGCGTCGGTCCTGTAGCCTTTCCTGCGGAAACAGAAACACATTTAACAAGGCTGTTTAAAAAAAAATCTAACCTTCCTTATTCGAGGTTAGTCTCAATGAGAGAGACTGCATTTGGAATGGTACCCTATTCCGTTAATAGTGCGCCATTTTCCCCCCTTTGATAGTACACTACAAAAGGGTGGCTACGCACTTCTCGAACAGCGACGTCCACCCGGGTACAAAGCCCGGTTCTCTGGTGAACCACAGCAGAGTCATCAGGATGAAGAACACTCCTGTCACCACCTCTGGGTAGCTACAGCACAGGAGAGGCAAAGCACAGGTCAGTGTTATTGTTTTCCTTCAGCTTTTAGTCAATTAGTCCTCAAATATGGCTGTACAGCTAGTCTCTTGTCCCAGCTATAACTGAAAAAAGAGTCTAAAGATCACCTGATGGGCCCGAGCTTTATGTACTCGTCGTGGATCTTCCTCTCTGACAGCATCTCTCTCCTCGTCTTACGCTTTTTACTCAACGAGCATGTCTCCCTGAAACTGGACACACAACAACAAGGTAAGGTTAATATCATTGAGATACCTGCACAACGTGTGCGCGTGCGTGTTCCTGTGTGCGTGTCATCCTCCATTTCGCATGCATGCATATGCGAGGTGCTTACTTGCAGCCGAGGAAGAGGAAGTGCAGCCAAACCCAGGTCAGCAGCAGCATGATGATTGCGATGGGGAAACTGAAGATGAACCAGGTCCCAAAGTTGATCACCTTCGCATCCGGGTAGCGACTGCAAGGGAGGAGAGAGAGAATAGTTAGTGATGGGAGGAGATACAGAGAGCGCGGTTAACGTTAAACCAAATGCACCTCACAATCGGTAAGGGTATTGTCCTCATAGTATAACACCAGCAATCTAGCCAAGAGGTTCAGAATCTGACCTTTTTGGTGTCATGTCTATGGTGATGTCATAAGGTGAATGCACCAATTTGTAAGTCGCTCTGGATAAGAGCGTCTGCTAAATGACTTAAATGTAATGTAATGTAAATGTGATGGACTGCTAGTTGCAGGGTAATCTCTCATGGACAGACCAAATGGATGCCACAACAAAAGAGAAACAGTTGCTCCGGTGTTTTCTGGCACTGGTTATTTAGATGTTTCAGGGTTGGGTGAAGGTTGTGCTTAAAATGTGGGCTTGGATTTGAAGCACAGATTTGAAGCAGAATATGTTTTTGGAAGTGGAGGGGCTTTGGTTTAGAGTTTCCTTTTCGAGGGGTGGAGACTTCACTAGTCTCGTTAGTATCTTATCTCATACATCTCCCCCAGAACCCAATGGAGCATCTGATGTAATTACGGGAGATTGTAGTTCTGGGTTTGAAGACCCACTAGGGATACCCTCAGTATCACAAGTCATTACAGACTCAAGGAGTGGCCACTACTACAACCTTTGAACCAGCAGAAACTAACCATCAACCCTTTTCTTTTGATCATGATCAAAACAGGACATCTGCAGGTCATTGAACGAATTGCAAAAATCGCTGAAGTTGGAGACTTTTATCTCCCTCACCAACTTTAAACATCTGCTATCTGAGCAGCTAACTGATTGCTGCAGCTGTACATAGTCTATTGGTAAATAGCCCACCCAATTTACCTACCTCATCCCTATACTGTTTTTATTTATTTACTTTTCTGCTCTTTTCCACACCAGTACCTCTACCTGCACATGACCATTTGATAATTTATCACTCCAGTGTTGATCTGCTAAATTGTAATTATTCGCCTACCTCCTCATGCCTTTTGCACACAATGTTTATAGACTCTTTTTTTTATTTTTTCTACTGTGTTATTGACTTGTTTATTGTTTACTCCATGTGTAACTCTGTGTTGTTGTCTGTTCACACTGCTATGCTTTATCTTGGCCAGGTCGCAGTTGTAAATGAGAGCTTGTTCTCAACCAGCCTACCTGGTTAAATAAAGGTGAAATAAAATAAAATAAATTGACCACACAATGAATACGTTCAGGTCTATTTTCTGCCTCTGGCCTATGTGGAAGGATATCTAGTAGTTGTCAATACTGGGCAGAGATATGGTAATATCTCTGTTTGCTGAAAGACAAGCTGACTCACTGCTTCTTCTTCGTATACTTGCTCTGCTGTTCGATATCTTGCCCCCCCCACACACACACTGTCTGCGGTCAAGGGTTATTGAGGGTTTTCATTCCTTTTTCCATGTGGAAGTACCGGCCAAGGTCCTGTTTACACACACACAGTCAGATGGACTTGTACATATATCAATTTTATGTCTCTGTGTGCAGATATAACAATGCTATTCATGAGTACATCGGACTCTGGGGAGGTCGATAAAGGGATTAATTGCCAAAATCCTGAAGTATCCCAAAATCCTGAAGTAATGACTATTGATGTTGAGGGAATCTTTTGGAGTCTGGTCTCATTGCATATTAGGTGCAAGGCAGAATATATTGAGTATCATTAGTTATTTGTATTACCACATTTGACTATCAATATAATATAATACCAATAATATTAAATAATTTTGCAGACGATTGACTGCTTTGACCAAATCTGCATACTGGTGTTGAAGAGGATGGGTCTGGTGTTGTTGTGAACATTGCTCTGTTGGAAGTGCCTGTTCCCGCAATAGCAGGATACAAATGCCTACAGGGTTAGGTTTCACCAGTGTGGACCTGTTATAGCTACTCAAGACAATTAATCATCTTTTGGGGGATCACCAGCAAACCCCCTGACTCACAGAGCTGTCCTTTACCAATCTGGGCCCCAGTTTGACCGGGCTAGACGTGAAGGAGTTGCTAAACAGGGTCTCACATATTTTACTTGCACTGGGAAGGGAGGAAAGGAGGGGGATAGACTGGGAGAGAATGAAGTCTGATATGTACAGTCCGAGTTACTTTTACATGAAAAGAGTCCGTTTTCTCTCGGCTTAGCCTAGCTGGTTTATTAAAGTGCCCAGGAAATCGGCTTTGTTGGATTGTTGAGAGGGTTTACACCAATCCTTCAATCCATCAATCCCAGGGCTCTTTGTCCTTTTGTTTCCTATGGACCCTGACACCCTCTGTCACTGAGTTAAACATGACATGTATAATTCTATGTTCCCTCTAAACTGCGCTGGTGCCGCGCACTTCCTCCAGGCCTGCAACACAAAAGAAATGTCATGCGGAGTAGGGACACTTGAAATTCACTGAATTTGCATGATTAGTTTGAGCTATATAGATCAACGTTTTTTTTCTATGACCGAATCAACATTACAATTAGGCCCGTTTCAATGCAACAAACCAAACCAAAATCTAACTTTGCAAGATTGAGTGTGTGATTTTGTTGTAGGCAGAGCCAGAGCGAAACGGAGTAGAATTCTATTGGCGGGTGTAGCCCACCAGCGGTCTTCAGATCAGAACCCGGCGGGTGTGCACATTTGTAGATATTCTTTGCTAGTTAGTGAGTTATTATGCCAGTTATAGATAAGTATAGGTCAGCAATGGGGAGTTACTGCTTCTGCAACAGCACAAAACGTGTAAGCTACATTTCAAGCGGTTTTTAAAAAACCATTGCCGTGAAACGCTTTTGTCTTAATTAAAGGGGCAGTGTTTCATTTTGAGACAGGCTTGAATATGCAAATAAGCCAATAGGCAGATGGGTAGCCGACATTGTCTAATTATCTGGTAATAATAATACATTTTATTTTGTAAAGTGGTTTCTTGCATTATACCACACAATACAATGCAATTTACAGCCAGCTATTTGGCCCATGGTGTTACAGACCAAATAAAAAAATCATGAATTAATGTCAAGCCCTTCATAATGTAAAAAGTAAAAGTCACATGCAGTGTATGCCAGCATTAAACACCACATATAGGTTACTGTAGGCTATATCATAGAAATCAAAAGTTATTTCCATGTGAAAATATTATGGGATTTTGTTGGTAAGGCCTACATTATGCTCAAATAGCCACAATAGCCTATTGGCTACTGTCTAAAACGCTAAGGGTTCAGCCTCAGTGTTCACTGTAAACATATGCCGGAGGTTGCACAAAGTTCTCACAATGTTCACGTTTCCACTCACAAGACCTAAACTTGTGAGTATAATTCATCTATTCAACTATCGTTATATATCCATTTACGTTTCACTGAGACAGAAATAACAGATCGTTATTTGGAAGATATTGACAGTGCATGGGGTATTAGTCAGGTATTGTATCTCGTAGTGAGCAATGTGTGGTACTGCAACATAGCTTCAGCGTGTAAATCAGCTAGAAAGATGTGTCGGCATCGAGTAATTGTCTCTGGCCCCTCCCAGTTAGGGGGAGTGATGAGCTCTACAGCAGTCTCACAACTCAATCGCTGGTTGTAAACTGTTTTCTGCCCCTCCCAAAAGATAGAATTTGTAGATAATTGGCCCTCTTTCTGGGACTCACCCACAAACAAGACATACCCTGGCCTGTTGAGGAGTGACGGACTCCATCCTAGCTGGAGGGGTGCTCTCATCTTATCTACGACCATAGACAGGGCTCTAACTCCTCTAGCTCCATAATGAAATAGGGTGCAGGCCAGGCAGCAGGCTGTTAGCCAGCCTGCCAGCATAGTGGAGTCTGCCACTAACACAGTCAGTGTAGTCAGCTCAGCTATCACCATTGAGACCTTGTCTGTGCCTCGACCTAGGTTGGGCAAAACTAAACATGGCAGTGTTCACCTTAGCAATCTCACTAGAATAAAGACCTCCTCCATTCCTGACATTATTGAAAGAGATCATGATACCTCACATCTCAAAATAGGGCTACTTAATGTTAGATCCCTCACTTCCAAGGCAGTTATAGTCAATGAACTAATCACTGATCATAATCTTGATGTGATTGGCCTGACTGAATTTACTGTGTTAAATGAGGCCTCACCTCCTGGTTACACTAGTGACTATATCCCCCGTGCATCCCGCAAAGGCGGAGGTGTTGCTAACATTTCCGATAGTAAATTTCAATTTACAAAAAAAAACGACGTTTTCGTCTTTTGAGCTTCTAGTCATGATCTATACATCTATGCAGCCTACTCAATCACTTTTATAGCTACTGTTTACAGGCCTCCTGGGCCATATACAGCGTTCCTGACTGAGTTCCCTGAATGCATATCGGACCTTGTAGTCATAGTAGATAATATTCAAATTTTTGGTGATTTTAATATTCACATGGAAAAGTCCACAGACTCACTCCAAAAGGCTTTTGGAGCCATCATCGACTGAGTGGGTTTTGTCCAACATGTCTCTGGACCTACTCACTGTCACAGTCATACTCTGGACCTAGTTTTGTCCCATGGAATACATGTTGTGGATCTTAATGTTTTTCCTCATAATCCTGGACTATCAGACCACCATTTTATTATGTTTGCAAACGCAACAAATAATCTACTCAGACCCCAACCAAGGAGCATCAAAAGTCATGCTATACATTCTCAGACAACCGAAAGATTCCTTGATGCCCTTCCAGACTCCCTCTGCTTACCCAAGGATGTCAGAGGACAAAAGTCAGTTAACCACCTAACTGAGGAACTCAATTTAACCTTACGCAATACCCTAGATGCAGTTGCACCCATAAAAACTAAAAAAATGTGTCATAAGAAAGTAGCTCCCTGGTATACAGATTATACCAGAGCTCTGAAGCAAGCTTCCAGAAAATTGGAACGGAAATGGCGCCACACCGAACTGGAAGTCTTCCGACGAGCTTGGAAAGACAGTACCGTGCAGTATCGAAGAGCCCTCACTGCTGCTCGATCATCCTATTTTTCCAACTTAATTGAGGAAGATAAGAACAATCCTAAAAAAAAAATTGATACTGTCGCAAAGCTAACTAAAAAGCTGCATTCCCCAAAGAGAGGATGGCTTTCACTTCAGCAGTAAAAAATTAATGAACATCTTTGAGAAAGCAAATGACGGACTCCTCTTTAAATCTGCGTATTCCTCCAAAGCTCAATTGTCCCGAGTCTGCACAACTCTGCCAGGACCTAGGATCAAGGGAGACACTCAAGTGTTTTAGTACTATATCTCTTGACACAATAATGAAAATAATCATGGCCTCTAAACCTTCAAGCTGCCTATTCCAACTAAACAACTGAAAGAACTTGGCCCTCCTATGTTGAACATAATAAATGTCTCTTTATCCACTGGATTTGTACCAAACTCACTAAAAGTGGCAGTAATAAAGCCTCTCTTGAAAAAGCCATACCTTGACCCAGAAAATATAAAAAACTATCGGCCTATATCGAATCTTCCATTCCTCTCAAAATTTTAGAAAAGGCTGTCACTGCCTTCCTGAAGACAAACAATGTATACGAAATACTTCAGTCTGGGTTTAGACCCCATCATAACACTGAGACTGCACTTGTGAAGGTGGTAAATGACCTTTTAATGGTGTCAGACCCAGGCTCTCCATCTGTCCTCATGCTCCTAGACCTTAGTGCTGCTTTTGATACCATAGATCACCACATTCTTTTGGAGAGATTGGGAACCCAAATTGGTTATCTGTCAGAAAGATATCAGTTTGTCTCTGTGAATGGTTTGTCCTCTGACAAATCAACTGTAAATATCGGTGTTCCTCAAGGTTCTGTTTTAGGACCACTATTGTTTTTGTACAGTCGTCTCAAATAAAACTGTGAAGGACCTTGGCGTTACTCTGGACCCTGGTCTCTCTTTTGACGAACATATCAAGACTGTTTTTTTCCAGGACAGCTTTTTTCCATTTACGTAACATTGCTTTCTTTCTCTCTCTCTGAGGACCTGAGCCCTAGGACCATGCAACAGGACTGCCTGGCATGATGATTCCTTGGTGTCCCCAGTCCACCTGGCCGTGCTGCTGCTACAGTTTCAACTGTTCTGCCTTCGGCTATGGAACCCTGACCTGTTCACAGTCCTTACTATTATTTGACCATGCTGGTCATTTATGAACATTTGAACATCTTGGCCATGTTCTGTTATTATCTCCACCCGGCACAGCCAGAAGAGCACTGGCCACCCTTCATAGCCTGTTTCTTCTCTAGGTTTCTTCCTAGGTTTTGGCCTTTCTAGGGAGTTTTTCCTAGCCACCGTGCTTCTACAACGGCATTGCTTGCTGTTTGGGGTTTTAGGCTGGGTTTCTGTTCAGCACTTTGAGATATCAGCTGATGTAAGAAGGGCAAAATAAATCCATTTTATTTGATATAAATAGACTATGTGTGAGCTAGTTAGCGGTGCACACTGGTAGCGTTTCAATTGGTGACGTCATATGCTTGGAGACTTTGAAAGTTTTTTCCCCCTTGCTCTGCAAGGGCCGTGGCTTTTGTGGCGCGATAGGTGCGATGCTTCGTGGGTGCCTGTTTTCGATATGTTCAGAGGGTCTCTGGTTCGAGCCCAGGTTGGAAATATTGTTACACATGGGATATTTGTCTGCTAGTGTATTGATAGGCCATGGGGTATTTACCAGGTATTGTACCTATTGAACTGCATTCAATGCAGGGTATGGTAATGTAGCTTACTTGTTGAACTGTTCGGCGAAGATAAGGTTGGTGGAGGTGCCAGTGATGGTGATGAGGCCTCCAATGGTGGCTGCGTACGTGATGCTGAGAGAGAGACATTTACAGATCATATGATCTCTCTTGGTGGGATAGCGAGAGTTCTTGCTCTCCTTCTCCTTCTTAGGCTCTGGGATGCTGATCGCTGTCTGGAACAGAGAGAGGAGCAAGTATAGTGAGTCACTGTTTGTGGGGGAGGAAAAAACATGTGCAGTGGAGATAACAAGTATTTGATACACTGCCGATTTTGCCGGTTTTCCTACTTACAAAGCATGTAGAGGTCTGTAATTTTTTATCATAGGTACACTTCAACTGTGAGATAAGGAATCTAAAACAAAAATCCAGAAAATCACATTATGATTTTAAGTAAATAATTTGCATTTTATTGCATGACATATGTATTTGATCACCTACCAACCAGTAAGAATTCTGGCTCTCACAGACCTGTTAGTTTTTCTTTAAGAAGCCCTCCTGTTCTCCACTCATTACCTGTATTCAGTGCACCTGTTTGAACTCATTACCTGTATAAAAGACACCTGTCCACACACTCAATCAAACAGACTCCAACCTCTCCACAAAGGCCAAGACCAGAGAACTGTGTAAGGACATCAGGGATAAAATTGTAGACCTGCTGGGATGGGCTACAGGACAATAGGCAAGCAGCTTGGTGAGCTTGGAAAAAGTTCAAGATGATGGTCTATCACCCTCGGTCTGGGGCTCCATGCAAGATCTCACCTTGTGGGGCACCATTGATCATGAAGATGGTGAGGGATCAGCCCAGAACTACATGGCAGGACCTGGTCAATTACCTGAAGAGAGCTGGGACCAGAGTCTCAAAGAAAACCATTAGTACTATACTACGCCGTCATGGATTAAAATCCTGCAGTGCACGCAAGGTCCCCCTGCTCAAGCCAGCGCATGTCCAGGCCCGTCTGAAGTTTGCCAATGACCATCTGGATGATCCAGAGGAGGACCAGGTGGCGAACCGCATCTCTGCATGTCTGGCAGACATATCAGTGTGGATGACGGATCACCACCTCAAGCTGAACTTCGGCAAGACGGAGCTCCTCTTCCTCCCGGGGAAGGACTGCCCGTTCCATGATCTCGCCATCACGGTTGACAACTCCATTGTGTCCTCCTCCCAGAGCGCTAAGAACCTTGGCGTGATCCTGGACAACACCCTATCTATCTCAACTAACATCAAGGCGGTGGCCCGTTCCTGTAGGTTCATGCTCTACAACATCCGCAGAGTACGACCCTGCCTCACACAGGAAGCGGCGCAGGTCCTAATCCAGGCACTTGTCATCTCCCGTCTGGATTACTGCAACTCACTGTTGGCTGGGCTCCCTGCCTGTGCCATTAAACCCCTACAACTCATCCAGAATGCCGCAGCCCATCTAGTGTTCAACATTCCCAAGTTCTCTCACGTCACCCCGCTCCTCCGCTCTCTCCACTGGCTTCCAGTTGAAGCTCGCATCCGCTACAAGACCATGGTGCTTGCCTACGGAGCTGTGAGGGGAACGACACCTCAGTACCTCCAGGCTCTGATCAGGCCCTACACCCAAATAAGGGCACTGCGTTCATCCACCTCTGGCCTGCTCGCCTCCCTACCACTGAGGAAGTACAGTTCCCGCTCAGCCCAGTCAAAACTGTTCGCTGCTCTGGCTCCCCAATGGTGGAACAAACTCCCTCACGACGCCAGGACAGCGGAGTCAATCACCACCTTCCGGAGACACCTGAAACCCCACCTCTTTAAGGAATACCTAGGATAGGATAAAGTAATCCTTCTCACCCCCCTTAAAATATTTAGATGCACTATTGTAAAGTGGCTGTTCCACTGGATGTCATAAGGTGAATGCACCAATTTGTAAGTCGCTCTGGATAAGAGGGTCTGCTAAATGACTTAAATGTAAATGTAATGAATGGGAGAAGGTCATGTGGTCTGATGAGTCAAAAATAGAGCTTTTTGGTCTAAACTCCACTCGCTGTGTTTGGAGGAAGAAGAAGGATGAGTACAACCCCAAGAACACCATCCCAACTGTGAAGCATGGAGGAGGAAACATCATTCTTTGGGGATGCTTTTCTGCAAAGGGGACAGGACGACTGCACCGTATTGAGGGGAGGATGGATGGGGCCATGTGTCGCGAGATCTTGGCCAACAACCTCCTTCCCTCAGTAAAAGCATTGAAGATGGGTCGTGGCTGGGTCTTCCAGCATGACAAAGACCCGAAACACACAGCCAGGGAAACTAAGGAGTGCCTCCATAAGAAGCATCTCAAGGTCCTGGAGTGGCCTAGCCAGTCTCCAGACCTGAACCCAATAGAAAATCTTTGGAGGGAGCTGAAAGTCCGTATTGCCCAACAACAGCCCTGAAACCTGAAGGATCTGGAGAAGGTCTGTATGGAGGAGTGGGCCAAAATCCTTGCTGCAGTGTGTGCAAACCTGGTCAAGAACTACAGGAAAGGTATGATCTCTGTAATTGCAAACAAAGGTTTCTGTACCAAATATTAAGTTCTGCTTTTCTGATGTATCAAATACTCATGTCATGCAATAAAATGCAAATGAATTACTTAAAAATCATACAATGTGATTTTCTGGATTTTTGTTTTAGATTCCGTCTCACAGTTGACCTCTACATGCTTTGTAAGTAGGAAAACCTGCAAAATAGGCAGTGTATCAAATACTTGTTCTCCCCAATGTACATGTATATACATTTGTATTTTGTACACAATAAAGAAAATAAATGATGGATCAAAATCTAAATATTGCTCCCAGCGTTGGTCAAAGCTCAGAACGCTTATATTCTTGATCTGACCGAGTTTTCATTGAGCCTGCTTCTTTGCGAATGAGTGGAATCATGAACAGTGGTTTGTTAGTTATGGTCGCATGCTTCCTCCGGATTTGCTGCCTGGATTTGCATTTTTTAGCAGCACATTGACCACTCTCTCAAACGGCTAACTCTGCCCTCTCGCGGCACAGACTGAGGGCCTGAGACGTGAAACGCACTACCCCAGCTCGAAGTTGGCTTACTAGAGAAGTTGGCAAAACTGTAGACGCTGCTGATGGTGTGTTTGCGAGATGCCGGTCAAAAGGTAATTTTAAAATTGTCCTGCGACTCCTGCCGTGTCTACAGGCATCCCCAAAGAAACAAAAAACGACTTTCTGAGAATGAGTCCACAACTGGTAGTCACGTATAGATATGTATAGCTACACTGCTCAAAAAAAATAAATGGAACACTTTGTAACTCCAAGTCAATCACACTTGTGTGAAATCAAATTGTTTACTTAGGAAGCAACACTGATTGACAATCAATTTCACATGCTGTTGTGCAAATGGAATAGACAGCAGGTGGAAATTATAGGCAATTAACAAGACACCCCAAATAAAGGAGTGTATTCTGCAGGTGGTGACCAAAGACCACTTCTCAGTTCCTATGCTTCCTGGCTGATGTTTTTGTCACTTTTGAATGCTGGCGGTGCGTTCTAGTGGTAGCATGAGACAGAGTCTACAACCCACACAAGTGGCTCAGGTAGTGCAGCTCATCCAGGATGACACATCAATGCGAGCTGTGGCAAGAAGGTTTGCTGTGTCTGTCAGCGTAGTGTCCAGAGCATGGAGGCGCTACCAGGAGACAGGCCAGTACATCAGGAGACGTGGAGGAGGCCGTAGGAGGGCAAAACCCAGCAGCAGGACCGCTATCTCCGCCTTTGTGCAAGGAGGAGCAGGAGGAGCACTGCCAGAGCCCTGCAAAATGACCTCCAGCAGGCCACAAATGTGCATGTCTGCTCAAACGGTCAGAAACAGACTCCATGAGGGTGGTATGAGGGCCCAACGTCCACAGGTGGGGGTTGTGCTTACAGCCCAACACCGTGCAGGACGTTTGACATTTGCTATTCACAGATGAAAGCAGATGAAAGCAGGTTCACACTGAACACGTGACAGACGTGACAGAGTCTGGAGACGTCGTGGAGAACGTTCTGCTGCCTGCAACATTCTCCAGCATGACCGGTTTGGCGGTGGGTCAGCCATGGTGTGGGGTGGCATTTCTTTGGGGGGGCCGCACAGCCCTCCATGTGCTCGCCAGAGGTAGCCTGACTGCCATTAGGTACTGAGATGAGATCCTCAGACCCCTTGTGAGACCATATGCTGGTGCGGTTGGCCCTGGGTTCCTCCTAATGCAAGACAATGCTAGACCTCATGTGGCTGGAGTGTCAGCAGTTCCTGCAAGAGGAAGGCATTGATGCTATGGACTGGCCCGCCCGTTCCCCAGACCTGAATCCAATTGAGCACATCTGGGAAATCATGTCTCGCTCCATCCACCAACGCCACGTTGCAGCACAGACTGTCCAGGAGTTGGTGGATGCTTTAGTCCAGGTCTGGAAGAAGTTCCCTCAGGAGACCATCCGACACCTCATCAGGAGCATGCCCAAGCGTAGGGAGGTCATACAGGCACGTGGAGGTCACACACACTACTGAGCATCATTTTGACTTGTTTTAAGGACATTACATCAAAGTTGGATCAGCCTGTAGTGTGGTTTTACACTTTAATTTTGAGTGTGACTCCAAATCCAGACCTCCATGGGTTGATAAATTTGATTTCCATTGATCATTTTTGTGTGATTTTGTTGTCAGCATATTCAACTATGTAAAGAAAAAAATATTTAATAAGAATATTTCATTCATTCAGATCTAGGATGTGTTATTTTAGTGTTCCCTTTATTTTTTTGAGCAGTGTATGTAGATCAGTGGAGGCTGCTGAGGGGAGGACGGCTCATAATGATGTCTGGAACAGAGCAAATGGAATGGAATCAAACACATGGGAACCATGTGATAGTGGAGTTGTTTTATTTGATAACATTACACTAATTCCGCTCCAGCCAATACCACGAGCCCGTCCTCCCCAATTAAAGTGCCACCAGCCTGTGATGTAGATATGTCAGTCAGGTGGCTAGCTGCCAGCAGAGATTTCTATTGCATTGAAGAGCTTTGGCTAGTATTAATGAACCATTGCTTATTGGGATCCTTGGTACGTCCATACCCTAAACCTAACCCCCAATCATAACCTTAACCAAAACCCCTACCTCACCCTAACCTTAACCATTTTAAATGTCAACTCAATGGGGTAGAGACATCCCAAGGATACTAAGTTCTCATTAAAACGTTGCTTTTACAGAGAGTAGGCTACTAAAACAGCCAGTGATGTGGCTGTTGATCATTTCTTTCCTTTCAGGGGTATAACATTACAGATGTGTTTGTAGATTGATTGAGGTGAATTAACCTACAGCAGCCAAGGTGATAATGTCTGGGGTCATTTTTGCTGTTTTCCAAATAGCAATAAATTAGTTTCAACTTTTTTTTCTTCATATATTGGGAGGGGGGGGTATTGATTTTAATTTGTTTTATTTGACCTTTTATTTAACTCGGCAAGTCAGTTAAGAACAAATTCTTATGGCCTAGGAACAGTGGGTTAACTGCCTTGTTCAGGGGCAGAACGACAGATTTTTACCTTGTCAGCTCGGGGGTTCGATCTAGCAACCGTTCAGTTACTGGCCCAACGCTCTAACCACTAAGACCTGCCTTTCCAAGCTTCACCAAAACTCAAACCCTGGTTATGCCTCTGAGTGTAGTGAGTGTGTCTACTGACCGATGGCAGTTGTCCGTTGGTCTGCTTTAGGGACAATTGGCCCAGACTGGTCTTACTGGCCTTCCTACCAGTCCCGTTAGTCTCCACAGTCGGCAACTGAGAGAACAAAACACACAATGGAGAATTAACGTTGAAGTAAGAGAATGGAACAACAGATATTTTTACACCGATTGTCAAAGGTTTATGTTCTCACCTCAGTCAGAGTGCAGAGCTCCTGCTTCACGCAGCTGTGGATAAAACACAACATGTTCAAACGCACAACACTGGAGTTGTTTTCATGATGTGGACTGCAAGACTGTATTGTGTGTGATTCTTCAGTGAGTCTTACCTGTCTCTGCGATACAGACGCTCTAATTGGTTCTTTTCTAGATTCTCTTCCTTGTCTGCAAAGGAGCAACATAAAACCGTTTTAACGATTGTAGCGATGTACAATATATCATGTCACTGAGATGTTTACTGCAGGCAGCGAAAGGGCAGCCATACCGCCGAGGCAGTCGTGCTCGGTGGCCTCGACGGTTTCGGAGTCTTCCTGGGTGTCGGCCACGCCGGTGCTGATGAGCTGCTGCAGGACGGCCTCAGCGATGGGCATCACCATGGCAGTAGTGGAGGTGTTACTGAGCCACATGGACAGGAAGACCGTACAGCACATGAAACCCAGCACCAACCTGAGAAAACACACAAGGAGAGAGGAGAAGTTGAGGGTGTGTGTGTAATTGATTTATATATGCTTTCGTGTGTGCACGCGTGTGTGTCATGGTAGCTGCGTACTTACATGCCAGGCTTGGCTCCGGCAATCATGACCATGCGTAAAGCGATGCGTTTGTGGAGGTTCCATTTCTCTATGGAGGCTGCCAGACAGATCACCCCCATCAGCAGCAGAGTGGTGTCCTTACAGTACTCTGCAGCTACCTGTACCAAAGACAACCACACAGTATTTATAGCACTCTATACGTACATATACACTCAACCCTTACATGTGGCTCGAACGAACACACACCTGGATTCATTAAAAAAAAATATATATATATTTTTTTTACTTTGACCTCTTCTATGTTCATGTTTGTCAAAAAAGATCCTGTATTTGCAGTCGTTGTTAATCTGAGCTGTTTCTGACATGGTCACTAGTCAGTATATTGTTGTATACCACCACAGGTTGTATACCACCACACCTCTAACTACAGAGAACTGACCTTTTGTGATTATTGGAACTAGACTAGATATTCCTAACCATCATGACTTCTCTCCAGTCTCTGTCCAGTTCTCATTTTTAATCTGAACCGGTTGAGTTCTGGGAAGAGCATACTGATGGGCTCAGGTGGATCAGTTGGATCAACACGTCTGAGCTTTGCTCCTTTCCAAACATTTGCAATTGGAGGCATACGAACCAAAAATGTGACCCAAAAATCATAGCACGGCACGAGAGTGAGCAGGGGGAAGGTTTTCCACGTAACAACTTCTTGTTTGTGCCAGGTTAAAACTGAGGTAAAGCAATCCCATTGGCGAGGCAAGGTGAGGTGTGAGAGAGCTACACTAAGTACAGTACATAAGTCTAGTCATCAGAGCAAAGAGTTGCAGAAAAACGTGGATATATACCAAACACGATTACAAGAGCTTATAATAACACTAATAGCCTGCTTTGGCAGGTTTTGTCCATGCGATCAGATCACATGAGCAACTCAGTGGTTCTTTTTTTATGTAACACTGACATAGTGAGGAGAAGGAACCATTAATGGTGGTCATTGGGGCCACTTGGGGTTGGTTTAAGGACAGACCATTTCCTGTCCCGCAGGGGTTAATGGGTTACTCTGATCAGTACCTGAGGCCATCATCTCAGTGATAAGTGTTTCACTGGAGACGAACGTAGAGGTTCTGACGACCATGCTTCCTGTATTATATTAGACGTTAGCATATACAGACACCTCGTGATAACTGATGATCTGATGATGTCAGGTTATCAGAACGAGTGAGTCACTCACATGTTTACATGGGTCTGTGACATCATGACCGTCTCTTCACATAACAAGAGAGGAGGATGGTGAATCAAGAGTATAGGTGAAAGGTCAGACTAAGGATAATGAAGGATAATGAATGAAGGATAACTTTTAAGACTTCATGAAGCCTTTAGAAGCACCTTAGAAGGTGCTGTACAAGTACATCGTCTGTGGTTGTTAGTTCACACGTGAGGCTACATTTAGCGAGTGTAAACCAGGTGTCAACAACAATGCTGAGTTTTTTGTTTGCTTCCTCAGAGTGGGATTGGGTCAACCTACTTCCCTTTCAGTCATCACAGAGGCATTACAAAGCAATGGGACAGGACTTCTCAGGTTCTTCCTAGAAAGCATCCATCCATTCGCTTCACATCCATCTGGTCCACACATGTAGCTGTGTGTGTTTGTCCTAGATTTTCATTTAATTAATTTTAATTTCTAATCCCATCCCTGTAGGAGGCCTTTTGCCTTTGGTAGGCCGTCATTGTAAATAAGAATTTGTTCTTAACTGAATTGCTTAGTTAAATACATACAAGTTAATTTGGCCTTGGTGGGAGTCAGGTGCTCAGATTACCGTATTTACAGTTGAACAAGAATTATTAGAAAATAAATATTTTGGGTTTGAATGTACATTTGTGTGTTTGTACACACAAATAAAACAAATGCTAGATGTAAAGTATTGGTCCCATGTTTCATGAGCTGAAATAAAAGATGCCAGAAATGTTCCATATGCACAAAATGCTTATTTCTCTAAAATGTTGTGCACAAATTTGTTTACATCCCTGTTAGTGAACATTTCTCCTTTGCCAAGATAATCAATCTACCTGACAGGTGTTGCATATTAAGAAGCTGATTAAACAGCATGATTATTACACAGGTGCACTTTGTGCTGGGGACAATAAAAGGCCACTATAAACTGTGCAGTTTTGTCACACAGAACAATGCCACAGATGTCTCAAGTTTTGAGGGAGCGTGCAATTGTCGTGCTCACTGCAGGAATGTCCACCAGAGCTGTTGCCAGATAATTTAATGTTCATTTCTCTACCATAAACCGAGAGAATTTGTCAGTACGTGCAAGCGGCCTCACAAACACAGACCATGTGTATGATGTTGTGTGGGCGAGCGGATTGCTGATGTCAATGTTGTCAACAAAGTGCACCATCGTGGCGGTGAGGATATGGTATGGGCATATGCTAGGGCAATGAACACAACTGCATTTTATCGATGGCAATTTGAATGCAGAGGGATATTCTGATGGGATCCTGAGGCCCGTTGTCATGCCATTCATCCACCGCCATCAACTCGTGTTTCAGCATGATAATGCACAGCCCCATGTTGCAAGGATCTGTGCATAATTCCTGGAAGCTGAACATGTCCCAGTTCTTCCATGGCCTGCAAACTCACCAGACATGTCACCTATTGAGCATGTTTGGGATGCTCTGGATCGACGTGTATGACAGTGATCTAGTTCCCGCCAATATCCAGCAACTTCACACAGCCATTGAGGAGGAGTGGGACAACATTCCACAGGCCACAATCAACAGCCTGATCAACTATGCAAAGGAAATGTGTCGCGCTGCGTGAGGCAAATGGTGGACACACCAGATACTGACTGGTTTTCTGATCCACGCCCCTACCTTTTTTTTTAAGGTATCTGTGACCAAGTCATGTGAAATCCATCGATTAGGGCCTAATGAATATATTTCGAATGACTGACTTCTTTATATGAACTGTAACTCAGTAAAATATTTTAAATGGTTGCATGTTCTGTTTATATATTTTTTTCAGTGTATGTGTGTGTGCGCGCTCCTGGTCCTCAGTGCCCTTAGCAGAGAGCGAGAAAAAGAGAGATTAGAGTGAGTGATAGTTTTACTGACCTCGCTGGATTTGAGCACTCCGAACAGCGGGTATAGGAAGGCTGGTACGAGGGCAGCAGCTCCCAGGGGTACAGCCTCTGACACCCAGTACACCGCTGTCACTATCAACACGTACGCACAGCAGGCCTCCTACATGGGACAGAGACACCGGGGACAGAGACACAGGGGGTGAGACATAGGGAAGAGACAAGGGATTGGGCTTTTATGCAACAATGCAGTTTGCCAAGGGCCATACCTCATACATTTATGCCTGTATTGTATCCGAACGTTGCTTATCATAAAAGCACAGTCAATGATTTAATATACGTCAATGTTAAACTTGATGTGAAATGCTGGTCAAACAAACTCATTGCAAGGTCCCACATATTGTCAGGGTTCATTTGTCTGAGTTTATCGGAGTGCAATAATACTGTTGCCGGAAAGAAAGTGATTTTGATTTGATTGGATTGATTAGGATCCCCATGACCCGACACCAATGGAGACAGCTAGTCCTACTGGGGTCCGACACATAACGCAAAATACATCACAGACAAAAGACTTTACAATTTACACACATTTAAAAACATTCAAATAGTAGCGCGTGTGTGTGTGTGTGCATCTATCAAGTTCCTAAGTTGCCGTGAGACCGAACCTCCGTGTTCCTTATTCACCTTTCCGCACCATTTATTTGCCATGGAAACAATGGAGAATGTGCTCAGTTTGTGAAAGAGCCCATCCAAATTCCAATCTAACAGTCTAATCAAAATGGGAATTGTTATGTCCTTCTTTCAAACGTACCTGTTTAACATTTTTTGCATTCTGGGAACTTGAGGCGGCTTTTCATCAAAAATAGATGAATATCTTTGACCACATTGAATGATCCTCACACTGAATGATCCTTGGTTACCATAGACGGGGTAGCGTACCGTACTCCCACGGGACCACCAGCGGTGGTCACATTGTACAGTAAACCAGCGGTAACTTATCATGCGTAAGTGAGGAAGCGTTAGAAATCTCCCCTTTCCATAATATGTGGCATACAGGTTGTCTGACTGGCGTAACCGTGTCACTCCCGGTCGAGTAGAGGATGTCTAGCCAGCGAGGTGAAGGGGCCTGGCAATATATCAGCTATACATACACACACACGCCATCGGATTGTCCAGCAATGCACACACACATACACACACTGGTAGTGTAACCGCTCATTGAAAACAATGTTGGATATTGCTGTGTATCACACAGAGACTATTTGGCCCCTCTATGGTGCCTTTGAGGCAGCAGCCACCAATCCTGGCCACTAGCACCTGCCTGGGCATGTTCTCCACATGTGCCCTACTGGACATGCCCAGTCCTGACCACACCGCCCCAGGTTTGAACACAACACCCCCTTTCTGTGATCTACTGGGCATGTCCAGTAATAATGTACTTTGGCCACAGGGAAAGCGTCCCCAGGTTTTGCCCCAGGAAACTGAGGTGATCCCGACTATCTCCCAGTGGTTAGTGTTTGTCAGATACGGGATGTGAAGTCTGATCTCGGTCATTCAGGAGACTGGGGACAGAGACAATCAGTGATCCCAAGAGATCATTGATCAGAGGTTGTCACACAATAGAGAACTGCCATGCAATGAATGTACTTTCAATGAATCAATAAACTCACTCAAAATCTCATCCTTTTTCCAGTTTCATCAGAGAACTGGGTTATTGAGGCGATCATGGGGTATCTCGTATATACCGACAGATTTTGTTTGGTTAGATAGTAGGGAAATATGTTTCTAAATGGTCAATTGCTCAATTTGTTTCTCCAATCTGGCATGTGTATGGATGGACTGTGTGATATTTCACTGCAATGAGCAAGCACTTCTCAAGAGGTCAAAGGTGACTCAGCAGACAGTTTCTGTCCACATCTGGAGGTTGCATTGTCACTTCACCTTTCAGACCATGACTCAACATGACCCTTAAGTGAGTGATGAGATCAGCGAAAGGAGATGGCTTTTCAGGCATTCATGTTATCTCTTCATCAAGGCCAAATTCTTTTATAAAGATGATTAATCTGGATAACCGTTCATCAGTGTTGACGGCGAGATTTTTTCCCAGATGACTACAGAAAGAATGGATTCACTCATTAGTTAAAATCAACCCTTATCTTCCTCTGGAGAAACAACGATGATTAAAAAGAAACACTGTTTTGCATTCCTTCATATGATTAACTCTACTGATAATCTCTGAACAGAGTTCGGTCAGTTAATCTGCTCATTAGACAGACATTATTTTCTCCTGACTCAAACCCCAAGGAGCTGAGTTCATCCTGCTGTCAGAGATAAGGAGGATCCCTAACCTTGCCTGAGACCAGGGGCCAGTACTCATAAAGCGTCTCAGACTAGGAGTGCTGATCCAGGATCAGTTTAGCGATTCAGATCATAATGAATAAGGACCCTGAAGACTAGGCTTTAGTACAGTGGGCTAACACAGTCCCAGTGTAAAAAACCTGGGTTTGAACCCAGAGAGGCACATTAGTACAATTCTCTCAGACTGACACAGGAAACAGAGCATGAGGGGTTCTGTAGCTGCAGCTGGCCACATGCTCCATTGTTCTGTCCCTCTCTGAACTTGACAAATTCTGTAATTGGTGAGAGGGCATTCTGGAACCGCAGGTGGTTCTAGGCAAACAGAACGACCAGACCCGTCCCCACATAGCTGAGCTGAGTTATATAACCTAATAGCTTGGCACAGATTCCCCTTCTCCCTGCCGCCTGTGGTGCCAACCGCTGTACAACAATGCACCCTACTGTGAAGTGTAAACACGCGGAATGGTGCACTTTACGCACAGACGCCGATTGCATAAATAATGCGTAAAAAAAGCCTCCATCAGCAAAGCATTAATAGAATATGAGGTAAATCGAAATATTTGCACTGTGGGTATGTATTATGGCTAATTATAATCATAAAGACACTTACAGCTGTTCTCACCCCCAATTTTATTCTGCTTCATGTACTGTACGCTAACTCGGAAGAACAATGCCGATAGCCTACCCATGCGCATTATTAGTCATGCTATGATATGATGAAGTCGGGTACTCACGCTGGTGGGGTGGATGAGGGGCAACGGCAGCAGCGACAGCGGGATCAGCACCACCAGGATCAGCTTGCGTGCTCTCCATAGCTTCTTGATAAGGTCCATCCTTGCCGCGGCCTCCAGCCTCATCGGGGACTGCTCGCCTGGGTTCGGTCTCAGCGCAGAGAAGCTGGCTTGTTTGTCCCTTTTAACGTTTTTTTTGGCGTGACATGAAGTCTTAATGAAAGTTAAAGAAAAATCCCTTTAAATGTCTCCTTCTGGAGTGAAAACTGGAGTTTCTATTTGCAGTTGGTTGGTCCTCGCAGGTTCTGCTTATTTGGTTCTGGTGGCGATGTACTGCAGTCTGCAGGGAACAGTCCTCCGTCTGAAATAACTGCTCTTTGTACAACCTCACCTCAGTACTTGACCTGCAGGCAACCCCCACCTCTGAGTTCAGCAAGGAGATCCAAAAGTGCAACAAATAGGTCCCTGACTTCTTTTTCAATACTGTCCACCTATTCTTATCTGAATACCAGATAAGGTATCTTATGCAGAGCCCCCTTGCAAAAGAGACCTTGATCTCAGTGGGACTCCCTGCTCAAATAAAGGCTAAATAAAATGTTGTAAAATGCTGATGTTTGAGATAGACCAGGTGGCTACCATGAGTGCAAAACAAATGTCTATATAAAGAGGTTCTCAGCACCAAGACTTTTTATAACTTGTCACATTTATGACCCTCCAGTATGCTAATTTCCTCAACCTCATCCTTCACCCCGCCTCACTGGTCTCTAAGCCAATCAGCTTTTAGTACTGACTTGTCATGAGTTTGCAGCATGGTGTGCAGAAGAGAGGTAGGTCTGATGATGTTTTAGTGCCTCCAATGTGTAATAATATAATAATAATATTACAGTCATGTACCATTGGTAACCCTAACATTTGCTACACGGACAATTTACACTGACACCCTTTATTACTCATGTATCTTGGTTGTTTTGCACGGACTCTCTTGCCCTGTGGCTCTATGCACCCTCACTAGACTCTACCCACACACTCACACATACTACACTGACACTCCAACGCACGCACACACACTACACACGCTCACACGCTCACACACACACACACACACACACACACACACACACACACACACACACACACACACACACACACACACACACACACACACACACACACACACACACACACACACACACACACACACATGCAGATTGACGCCACCAACGCTAACACATAAACACACGTTCCCATATACTGCTGATACTCTGTTTATTATCTGTCCTGATTGCCGAGTCACTTTTACCCCTACTCCCATGTACAGTCTGTATTCAATTCAATTTGATTTGATTTGTAAAGAAAAAATAATCGTTTTGAGTGCTTTATAAATGAAAGTGCTGGTATTAACAGATTATTGAATGTAATAGCTCGTTGTTCCATGTGCACCAGTTTTGGTCCATGCCAGTTTTGATCCATACACAGAGCGTCCTTGGTGCCAAGGACTGATACCTCACCAGTCAGAGTGAAGTGCAGCCCGAGCCTGCCCTCAGGTGGTATTTGTCTGTACAGTAAGTGCTAAATCCCCTATTTGAGTGGAGGGCTGTGGAATTGAAGAGATCCACGATCTTTACACATCTTTCTTGCCTTATTTATTCAGACAAAGCTTTCCTCGGTTCTGTGAATGTGTGAATATGTCAATGTTAGTTGTCACGTCTCGTCATTATACAACTGAATAGCCTGTGTCACGATCTTCTTCATCTGATGAACAGGAAAGATCGGACCAAAACGCAGCGTGGTAAGTGTCCGTGTTCATTTAATATAACTGAACACGTAATACAAAAAAACAAAGTGAAACAACGAAAATGGAAACAGTCCTGAAAGGTGACACAACACAAAACAGGAAACAACCACCCACAAACACCAGGCTACCTAAGTATGGTTCTCAATCAGAGACAATGAAAGACAGCTGCCTCTGATTGGGAACCATACCAGGCCAAACACAAAGAAAACATAGAAAAACAACATAGAATGCCCACCCAAGCTCACGCCCCAACCAAACCAAAATAGAGGCATAAAAAGGAACCAAGGTCAGAGCGTGACAGCTTGGCTGTTTAAAAAGCTATAAAATAGCTAAATATAGGCTATGTCATGGTCATTTAAGGGTTTAACATGAAAGCTACATAAATAAGTATATTTTAAACTTTGCTGACCGGCTAACTAATGTCACATGACACACTTCTAACTCATAATCAGCATAATCCGACCAAACAACAAACAGAAACACATTTGTGTGACAGAGAGAGGTTTCCTGATGACTTGAATCTGAAAGTCTTTTGCTTTGGCTGTATATACCTGTACATTGCATGTCGAGAGTGGGAGATTGAAAGAGAGAGATTGAAGGAGCGAGAGAGAGAGAGAGATTATAAAATCCATGTACACAAACAAAGTGTGCGGTTAAAATTGGCAAAAAACACACACATTTCTTCACACAGGGTCGTGGGGTGAGACAGGGATGCAGCTTAAGCCCCACCCTCTTCAACATATATATCAACGAATTGGCGCGGGCACTAGAAAAGTCTGCAGCACCCGACCTCACCCAACTAGAATCCAAAGTCAAATGTCTACTGTTTGCTGATGATCTGGTGCTTCTGTCACCAACCAAGGAGGGCCTACAGCAGCACCTAGATCTTCTGCACAGATTCTGTCAGACCTGGGCCCTGACAGTAAATCTCAGTAAGACCAAAATAATGGTGTTCCAAAAAAGGTCCAGTCACCAGGACCACAAATTCAAATTCCATCTTGACACTGTTGCCCTAGAATACACAAAAAACTATACATACCTTGGCCTAAACATCAGCGCCACAGGTAACTTCCACAAAGCTGTGAAAAATCCGAGAGACAAGGCAAGAAGGGCATTCTATGCCATCAAAAGGAACATAAATTTCAACATACCAATTAGGATTTGGCTAAAAATACTTGAATCAGTCATAGAGCCCATTGCCCTTTACGGTTGTGAGGTCTGGGTTCCGCTCACCAACCAAGACTTCACAAAATGGGACAAATACCAAATTGAGACGCTGCATGCAGAATTCTTCAAAAATATCCTCCGTGTACAACGTAGAACACCAAATAATGCAGGCAGAGCAGAATTAGGCCGATACCCACTAATGATCCAAATCCAGGAAAGAGCCATTAAATTCTACAACCACCTAAAAGGAAGAGATTCACAAACCTTCCATAACAAAGCCATCACCTACAGAGAGATGAACCTGGAGAAGAGTCCTCTAAGCAAGCTGGTCCTGGGGCTCTGTTCACAAACACCAACACACCCCACAGAGCCAAAGGACAGCAGCACAATTAGACCCAACCAAATCATGAGAAAACAAAAAGATAATTACTTGACACATTGGAAAGAATTAACAAAAAAGAAAGAGCAAACTAGAATGCTATTTGGCCCTAAACAGAGAGTACACAATGGCAGAATACCTGACCACTGTGACTAACCCAAACTTAAGGAAAGCTTTGCATATGTACAGACTTAGTGAGCATAGCCTTGCTATTGAGAAAGGCCGTCGTAGGCAGACATGGCTCTCAAGAGAAGACAGGCTATGTGCTCACTGCCCACAAAATGAGGTGGAAACTGAGATGCACTTCCTAACCTCCTGCCCAATGTATGACCATATTAGAGAGACATATTTCGCTCAGATTACACAGATCCACAAAGAATTCGAAAACAAATCCAATTTTGATAAACTCCCATATCTACTGGGTGAAATTCCAGTGTGCCATCACAGCAGCAAGATTTGTGACCTGTTGCCACAAGAAAAGGGCAACCAGTGAAGAACAAACACCATTGTAAATACAACCCATATTTATGCTTATTTATTTTCCCCTGTGTACTTTAACCATTTGTACATGGTTACAACACTGTATATTTGAAACTTCTGTATGTGTAATGTTTACTGTTAACTTTTATTGTTTTTTTCACTTTTGTATATTATCTAGCTCACTTGCTTTGGCAATGTTAACACATGTTTCCCATGCCAATAAAGCCCCTTGAATTGAAATGAACTGAATTGAGAGAGAGAGAAAGAGAGAGAGAGAGAGAGAGAGAGAGAGAGAGAGAGAGAGAGAGAGAGAGAGAGAGAGAGAGAGAGAGAGAGAGAGAGAGAGAGAGAGAGAGAGAGAGAGATGCAAACATAGACTGTTCATAGACTACCACAACATTACATGGTTACTGGAAGTGATACTACAGCTGTCTACATTGATATATATGAGTTAGGCCAAATGGACGTTAGCCTGTATAGATCCACTGGCCCTTGATCTGTCTTGACTGATATCATGTGTGTGTGTCTAATGTGTGTGTGTGTGTGTGTGTCAATGTGTGTTCCTTCATGCATGTGTGTGTATGTATATGTGCTTGTGTGTGCGTGTGCTTGTGTGTGTGTGTGTCTGCAGAGAGGATACTAGGCCAGGTGTTGTATAACCCAATCAATGTTGCCTAATTCCTCCTAACCCTCTTTACATCGTAACAGGGATCAACTTAGTCAATGTTGCTGAACAATGTGTGTGTGTGTGTGTGTGTGTGTGTGTGTGTGTGTGTGTGTGTGTGTGTGTGTGTGTGTGTGTGTGTGTGTGTGTGTGTGTGTGTGTGTGTGTGTGTGTGTGTGTGTGTGTGTGTGTGTGTGTGTGTGTGTGTATGTGTGTGTGTTTGCATGCGTGTGTTTTCTGTTCTTGTTGTTGTGGTACGGATCAGGAGATCATTGCCTTCTGGTATGGGCAAGTAACACTAAAAACAGGTGGGTTGGATTGACTGGCTTGGGGCCGATCATCACATTAGGTCTGGGACTGGTTGGTTCTGTGTCGGGGTAAAACCCAGGGGTAGGAGTCAGGTTAACAGACTCATTAATATCATAGAGGTCCCAGCTCACTGAGACTGTGTCAAAGGTGGGTGTGTGGTTAGTCTGGTACAGAGCCATACATATGGTCCTGCAGTGAGGTACAGATGTAGGATCTTAATTAGACCTATATTGTCTCAAAAAAATAATCCTGCAGAAATAGGATTTTTACGTTTAGCCCACATTTTTGCTTGATCGGTGGTTGGGCTATTAGCTGGCCAAAAGTAGGCTTCATGAAAAGTGCAATACTGTTAAAATAACCGTGTGTTAGTTTTGGTTGTCAGCAAATTTATGTAAAACACAAAGCTCCTCTGCATTTCCTGCGGTGCAGGGAAATTCTCATCAACGAAAGAGTGATCCATTTAAGATCCGACATCTGTAAATTGCACTGTGTCTGGTATTCTGGTTCATCAGGTATGTGCGTGAGAGGCTATAGTCGCCTAGCACACGTGAAGACTCAGTGACTGAAGACTGTAGAATTAGTAACCAGATAGAATTACTTCTAATTCTATAGTTGGTGCACCCAATTCATCAAAATACCCTCTAGTGCTACACTGCCCAGTAGGCCTATATCACAGTATTCTCCAGTATCCAGTCAAGCAGAGTACTCTGGACTACATTGTTCCATATAGCCTCTCAGTGCAAAGACATCATAAAGCTAGTACTATAGAGGGAGTATCCCATCATGGTAAAGCATTTTTTATTTGGTTTTTATTTCACCTTTATTTAACCAGGTAGGCCAGTTGAGAACAAGTTCTCTTTTACAACTGCGACCTGACCAAGATAAAGCAAAGCAGTGTGACACAAACAACACAGAGTTACACGTGGGATAAACAAACGTACAGTCAATAACACAATAGAAACGTCTATAAACAGTGTGTGCAAATGTAGTATGATTAGGGAGGTATGGCAATAAATAGGCCATAGTGGCAAAATAATTACAATTTAGCAATTCAACACTGGAGTGATAGATGTGCAGAAGAGGAATGTATTTGTAGAGATACTGGGGTGCAAAGGAGCAAAAAAAAAAAAAAAATATGGGGATGAGGGAGTTGGGTGGGCTATTTACAGATGGGCTGTGTACAGGTGCGATGATCGGTAAACTGCTCTGACAGCTGATGCTTAAAGTTAGTGAGGGAGATATAAGACTCCAGCGTCAGGGATTTTTGTAATTCGTTCCAGTCATTGGCAGCAGAGAACTGGAAGGAAAGGTGGCCAAAGAGGAGTAGGCTTTGGGGGTGATCAGTGAAATATACCTGCTGGAGCGCTTGCTACAACCACAAGTTCACATGAGGGGATGGGACAGGGCCAAGGTTGGCAGAACCACAGCACAGCAGGCATGAGCCTGAGAATCAGATCCACTGTTGTATCTACTGTAGCCTGTCAGCCCCAGGAGGCCTTAAATCCCCCTCTCTAAAGCTGCTGCCTGCTGCCTCCCTGTTACAGCCCTTTACAGCCTTTCACATGGCCCTGCTAGCTTAGTTAGGTTACTGTAACTGTACAGCAGTAAAACATCTCTACGGTTATTATCGCTCTCAGAGAAACGACTGTAACAGCCGACCATGTTGATAAGATCTGGTCAAATGTGATGTGGTGGTAGTCTATGAACAGTCTACGTGTGCATCACTCTCTCTCTATCTCTCTCTGTGTATCTCTCTCCCGCCGTTCACAATGCATTTACGGTGTGGCTGTGATTGCCCCTTGACATGTAGGTGCAAAGCTCATCTGCCCTGAGTGACCTGCTCCTTCTCAGTTATCTCCTGCAGAGCACATCCTGTTAGTGGCTTTAGCTGCGTGCTGCTGTGCTCCTCCGTTCTGTACTCATCTGTGCTCTTATGTACTCTGTACCCTCTGCACTGAAGTGTGAAGCAAATCCACCAGAGACACAGAGGGGCTGTGAAGGACGATGCGTTGCCTCTGTGTTGTTGTGTTACTGAACCGTGTATCTTATCATCTCTGTCTCCATGAAGATGCTTCATCTGGGGATTGTGACGAAGATGCTGCTTCGTGTTTGTTGTTGTTGTTTTTGTTGTTGTGTTATGTTGTCAACTTCATTTGAATCCTAGGTGAAGCAGAACGTTGTGATTCGAGCTAGGAGTTTGTCGGCCGTTTCAGATGGCTTCATTTTATGTTTATCTAGTCATGATAGGATCAATGACCCCGACAAGACCCCTGTACATTTATTTAATGTCATGATCAGTGACCACAACAAGACCCCTGTACATTTATTTAAAGTCACGATCAGTGACCACAACAAGACCCCTGTACATTTATTTGAAGTCACGATCAATGACCACAACAAGACCCCTGCACCTTTATTTAAAGTCACGATCAGTGACCACAACAAGACCCCTGTACATTTATTTAATGTCATGATCAGTGATCCCAACAAGACCCCTGCACCTTTATTTAAAGTCACGATCAATGACCACAACAAGACCCCTGCACCTTTATTTAAAGTCACGATCAATGACCACAACAAGACCCCTGCACCTTTATTTAAAGTCACGATCAATAACCACAACAAGACCCCTGCACCTTTATTTAAAGTCACGATCAGTGACCACAACAAGACCCCTGCACCTTTATTTAAAGTCACGATCAATGACCACAACAAGACCCCTGCACCTTTATTTAAAGTCACGATCAATGACCACAACAAGACCCCTGCACCTTTATTTAAAGTCACGATCAGTGACCACAACAAGACCCCTGCACCTTTATTTAAAGTCACGATCAATGACCCCGACAAGATCCCTGCACCTTTATTTAAAGTCACGATCAATAACCCCAACAAGACCCCTGCACCTTTATTTAAAGTCACGATCAATGACCCCAACAAGACCCCTGCACCTTTATTTAAAGTCACGATCAATGACCCCGACAAGACCCCTGCACCTTTATCTAAAGACATGATCGTTTCACTGAGCCCAACAACACCATTGAATTTAACATACACACTTGACCGGTGATATTTGTGAATGTTTTTCACTGTGGTTGTTAAAGTGCCAGGTGAATCAGGTCAGAGATTGCAGTTTGGACAAGACAGGAAGCCATGCTGATGACTGTTGAATAATAGAGGCTGTGATCTGAAATATAATTTTTGTGCCAGTCCAGTCCGTTAGTGACCAGAGAGTACTGCAGGAGAAACAAGACATTCACAGCTTCTAGTTTCCTCCATCCTAACCCATCTCCCTGGGATCCGTTCACCTCTCACAGTTCTGGGCGACTTTAACCTCCCCACGTCTACCTTTGACTCATTCCTCTCTGCCTCCTTCTTTCCACTCCTCTCCTCTTTTGACCTCACCCTCTCACCTTCCCCCCCTACTCACAAGGCAGGCAATACGCTCGACCTCATCTTTACTAGATGCTGTTCTTCCACTAACCTCATTGCAACTCCCCTCCAAGTCTCCGACCACTACCTTGTATCCTTTTCCCTCTCGCTCTCATCCAACACTTCCCACACTGCCCCTACTCGGATGGTATCGCGCCGTCCCAACCTTCGCTCTCTCTCCCCCGCTACTCTCTCCTCTTCCATCCTATCATCTCTTCCCTCTGCTCAAACCTTCTCCAACCTATCTCCTGATTCTGCCTCCTCAACCCTCCTCTCCTCCCTTTCTGCATCCTTTGACTCTCTATGTCCCCTATCTTCCAGGCCGGCTCGGTCCTCCCTCCCGCTCCGTGGCTTGACGACTCAATGCGAGCTCACAGAACAGGGCTCCGGAAGGCCGAGCGGAAATGGAGGAAAACTCGCCTCCCTGCGGACCTGGCATCCTTTCACTCCCTCCTCTCTACATTTTCCTCCTCTGTCTCTGCTGCTAAAGCCACTTTCTACCACTCTAAATTCCAAGCATCTGCCTCTAACCCTAGGAAGCTCTTTGCCACATTCTCCTCCCTCCTGAATCCTCCTCCCCCTCCCCCCTCCTCCCTCTCTGCAGATGACTTCGTCAACCATTTTGAAAAGAAGATCGACGACATCCGATCCTCGTTTGCTAAGTCAAACAACACCGCTGGTTCTGCTCACACTGCCCTACCCTGTGCTCTGACCTCTTTCTCCCCTCTCTCTCCAGATGAAATCTTGCGTCTTGTGACGGCCGGCCGCCCAACAACCTGCCCGCTCGACCCTATCCCCTCCTCTCTTCTCCAGACCATTTCCGGAGACCTTCTCCCTTACCTCACCTCGCTCATCAACTTATCCCTGACCGCTGGCTACGTCCCTTCCGTCTTCAAGAGAGCGAGAGTTGCACCCCTTCTGAAAAAACCTACACTCGATCCCTCCGATGTCAACAACTACAGACCAGTATCCCTTCTTTCTTTTCTCTCCAAAACTCTTGAACGTGCCGTCCTTGGTCAGCTCTCCCGCTATCTCTCTCAGAATGACCTTCTTGATCCAAATCAGTCAGGTTTCAAGACTAGTCATTCAACTGAGACTGCTCTTCTCTGTATCACGGAGGCGCTCCGCACCGCTAAAGCTAACTCTCTCTCCTCTGCTCTCATCCTTCTAGACCTATCGGCTGCCTTCGATACTGTGAACCATCAGATCCTCCTCTCCACCCTCTCCGAGTTGGGCATCTCCGGCGCGGCCCACGCTTGGATTGCGTCCTACCTGACAGGTCGCTCCTACCAGGTGGCGTGGCGAGAATCTGTCTCCTCACCACGCGCTCTCACCACTGGTGTCCCCCAGGGCTCTGTTCTAGGCCCTCTCCTATTCTCGCTATACACCAAGTCACTTGGCTCTGTCATAACCTCACATGGTCTCTCCTATCATTGCTATGCAGACGACACACAATTAATCTTCTCCTTTCCCCCTTCTGATGACCAGGTGGCGAATCGCATCTCTGCATGTCTGGCAGACATATCAGTGTGGATGACGGATCACCACCTCAAGCTGAACTTCGGCAAGACGGAGCTGCTCTTCCTCCCGGGGAAGGACTGCCCGTTCCATGATCTCGCCATCACGGTTGACAACTCCATTGTGTCCTCCTCCCAGAGCGCTAAGAACCTTGGCGTGATCCTGGACAACAAACTGTCATTCTCAACTAACATCAAGGCGGTGGCCCGTTCCTGTAGGTTCATGCTCTACAACATCCGCAGAGTACGACCCTGCCTCACACAGGAAGCGGCGCAGGTCCTAATCCAGGCACTTGTCATCTCCCGTCTGGATTACTGCAACTCGCTGTTGGCTGGGCTCCCTGCCTGTGCCATTAAACCCCTACAACTCATCCAGAACGCCGCAGCCCGTCTAGTGTTCAACCTTCCCAAGTTCTCTCACGTCACCCCGCTCCTCCGCTCTCTCCACTGGCTTCCAGTTGAAGCTCGCATCCGCTACAAGACCATGGTGCTTGCCTACGGAGCTGTGAGGGGAACGGCACCTCAGTACCTCCAGGCTCTGATCAGGCCCTACACCCAAATAAGGGCACTGCGTTCATCCACCTCTGGCCTGCTCGCCTCCCTACCACTGAGGAAGTACAGTTCCCGCTCAGCTCAGTCAAAACTGTTCGCTGCTCTGGCTCCCCAATGGTGGAACAAACTCCCTCACGACGCCAGGACAGCGGAGTCAATCACCACCTTCCGGAGACACCTGAAACCCCACCTCTTTAAGGAATACCTAGGATAGGATAAAGTAATCCTTCTCACCCCCCCCCCCCTTAAAATATTTAGATGCACTATTGTAAAGTGGTTGTTCCACTGGATGTCATAAGGTGAATGCACCAATTTGTAAGTCGCTCTGGATAAGAGCGTCTGCTAAATGACTTAAATGTAAATGTAAAAATCCGTTAGAGATTTTTATTGAACATTTATTTAACTAGGCAAGTCAGTTAAGAACAAATTCTTATTTTTAATTACGCCCTAGGAACAGTGGGTTAACTGCCTTTTCAGGGGCAGAACGACAGATTTGTACCTTGTCAGCTCGGGGATTTTAACTTGCAACCTTTCGGTTACTAGTCCAACACTCTAGCCACTAGGCTACCTACCTCCAACCACTAGGTTACCCTGCCGTCCCGAGATGGGAATTGTGGCTCTGCATCTTTCAGTGTGTTCTTACTTCAAACAGCGCAGTATAATTGTTATGTCATTATCAAGGTACTGAGCATACTGCTGCACTCCTGTTTTATGCTTTGTCCCAGAGGTGATGCTGGCCGATGCTGTTGGCTGCTTATGCAGTTTTCTCAATACTGCAAACTGTTATTTATTCCCGCACGGATCCACTTACCTGTGAAACATGATTTCCCTCTCTCTCTCTCTCTCTCTCTCTCTCTCTCTCTCTCTCTCTCTCTCTCTCTCTCTCTCTCTCTCTCTCTCTCTTTCTCTCTCTCTCTCTCTCTCTCTCTCTCTCTCTCTCTCTCTCTCTCTCTCTCTCTCTCTCTCTCTCTCTCTCTCTCTCTCTCTCTCTCTCTCTCTCTCTCTCTCTCTCTCTCTCTCTCTCTCTCTCTCTCTCTCTCTCTCACTCTCACACACTCAGCCCTGGGATGAAGAGAGGGAGGGTGGGAGGATAGGGGGAAGAGGGAGGGTGGGAGGATAGGGGGAAGAGGGAGGGTGGGGGGATAGGGGGAAGAGAGAGAGAAGGAGGGGGACCAGCGACCAGGAATATCAGGATTTAAGAGTGCATGAATTACCGCTCTACAGCGGGTTACGTAAGAGCTGCCGTCAGAACAGGGGATCACAGGGAGCAGAGAGAGAGGGAAAGCAGAGAGGAAGGCAGAGAGAGAGAGAGAGGGGACAGAGGCAGGGAGTAAAGAGAGAGAGAGTAGAGAGAAAAAGGCATTGTGCAGAGATTGCAGGGACAGGCAGGTTACAGAGCGGCTACGATCCACAGCGCACCAGCGACATGGGCCACACACAGACCTCTTTGTCTCCACTCAGGGAGTGAAGAGACGAGACTAGGACTGGGAAGAGGACAGTACACTGCGAGAGGAAGTGATTTGAAGAACAACTGTGTTTCCGCAGCTTTTGCTGGGGCACCTTGAGTGGCGGGACGGTAAGGTACCAGCTGTGAGTGTCATCTGGCCATGAGAGAGTGACGGAGAAAGGACATCTACTGCTACTGAGGACGTCTTGGTATCTTCCTCTCCTGCCTGTCCCCATGTCTAGAGGAGGGAGGCCCCCGGGTGGGTGGGCCCCGATGTGGCCCCTGGCGTGTGCACTGACCCTGGCTGCATGCTCGTCGGTCAGCCCCCTCCTCCAAGAGACCACCTCTGATCTTCCCATTGCTACAGAGACACAGACTGGAGTACGGACACAGCCAGAGCTTCAGACAGAGGCACAGACTGTGGCACAGACACAGACAGAACCACAGACACAGCCTAAGCTACAGACTGAGTCACCAACAGAGTTAGAGTCACAGGCAGCTACCAGCAACCACACAGGTGAGTCCGTGTTTTCCTGGACTGATGTCAAATACTGCTACAAACTAATACCGCAGACAAACTTGTGTTGTGTTTGTGGTGTGTACTACTTTATGCTTGCAGGTGCAAGTGGGCCTATGTTGTAGCTTGTTTGTCCGCATGTGCATGTCTCACGGTTTCCCCATCTGTCCACAGAATGGCAGTATCAGCTGTCATATGAGAGCCTGAGTAGTGTGCAGGTGTTATTGACTTGTCTAAACGTTATTAGAATCCAAAGTGAAGCAGTTCAGACTCAGAACTTCCTAATCAGAGCCTGGGGGGGGGGGGGTTGTGATGTCTCATTATGTCCACTGTTCAGCTGCACTGTCTAAAGAGAAATCAGCAAGATGACACTATGGTGCTGCTGTGTGCATGAGTTAGCAGTCCCATGCCCTCTCTCTCTCTCTCTCTCTCTGCCTTTCTCTCTCTCTCGCTCTCTTTCTCTCTCTCTCTCTCTCTCCCTCTCACACACACACACACACACTAGTGCTCACACACTAATACACAGTCCCACCACCACCCACACGTGCATGGCATAAACACGTGCATACACACAGACAGAAATGGACACACACTAACCACAACGATGTAAATCTCCTTAAAGGTTTAAAAAACACACAGTTGGTTTCATAACAGCAGCTTTCTCTCTCTCTCTCTCTCTCTCTCTCTCTCTCTCTCTCTCTCTCTCTCTCTCTCTCTCTCTCTCTCTCTCTCTCTCTCTCTCTCTCTCTCTCTCACTCTCCCCGTGGGAATACATATTTAATATTAGATCCCGCTGGTCAACAGCACACTTCCCCTCAGCCCTCTCTTCTCTATGCCTCAGAATTATTTTTCTGGGCAGAATCGTGAGCAGCTCCCCTGTGACTAGACTGCCCTGGTCCCTACCAGTACACTCTGTAAATAGCATATTTGTATTGCCATTAGGGGTTCAATGGTAGTGATACATTTGTAGTTTTATCTCCCTACTTTATCTCCCTTTTCCATTCAATTAGTTGTTTTGCTAGCAGGGGACAGTGTGTATAGTGCAGTTGTGGCACAGGAATTGGCAAAAATGACAAAATACAATTGCGAAATACCATAAAGATCAATGTATCAAAATAAACTACAAAATAGTTGTATTTTGTAAAGGATTTTATTTTAAAATACAAAAATGCCAGGCCGAACAGCAGGAACATTCTCAGTAATAGTTACAGAAACTTTTGACTTGCTATGACTGTGATATGTTCTTGTTTATCTTCCTTAGTTGAATACACTGACTGTAAGTCATATCTGCTCAATGACCAAAATGTAAATGTACAGTATATGAACATACCTAAATGAACTGCAAAGCAGTATTGGCCTTGCTTTGGGACGGAGCTCATTAGAATATTACTCAGCATGCTGTGCAATTATTCATTTTTTACATGACATTTATATTTAGTTTATTTTGCAGACACTCTTATCACACCATAGTGCCATCAGACTTCTGATTCCAATGCAGGGTGCAGTGGTGTAAAGTACTTAAGTACAAGTACTTTAAAGTACTACTTAAGTAGTTTTTGGGGTATCTGTACTTTTATATATTTATATTTTTGACTACTTTTACTTTTACTTCACTACATTCCTAAAGAAAATACTATACTTTTTACTCCATACATTTTCCCTGAACCCCAAAAGTAATTGTAACATTTTTGAATGCTTAGCAGGACAGGAAAATGGTCACTCACTTATCAAGAGATCACTTTCATGTTTCACTTTTACCTCAGTCAAATTCTATGAAGGTATCTTTACTTTTACTCACGTATGACAATTATATACTTTCCCCACCACTGACAGGGTGAAAAGGGGCTACAAAATTGTAAACCACTTAAATGTTTCTTATAGAAAAGTATTTTCAAAATTCAAATTACAGCTCTCGAAACGATCTTGTTTCAAAATACTGTATATTAGAGTGTAATTCAGCTAAGAAGGTTAATGGACCGAGAGTTAATGGAACTGACTCTCCAGATCCATGTTCCACAGCTGAAACAATGCAGACATTCTAACTGGGGAGGTCTAGCTGCTGTCAGTCAGTCTAGCAGCCTCTGCTGGCACACAACCAGTCCTCTTATTACCAGTCACCGCATGGTCAGAAGACCCAAGCTATGTTTAACCAATACGTCCAGCCTCACAAGGCACAGGTCCCTTAACAAAGAGAGAGAGAGGGGATAGGTGGAGTGAGGAAGGGAGCGAGCAGACAAACATAGTTCTCGAGATAAAGTTATTGTTGGTTATTATTAGAGGGAAAGGTTAGAGAGAACACCAACTCTCTTCTCATCAGCCATTCATTCTTAAATAAAAAACAGAGAGAGTGAGAATGAGACACACAATTCGCTCTCAATCCTGGTCCATGGGACCCTAACCCACATTTTTGTTTTTTTGCCCTAGCACTACACACCTGATTCAAATCATCAAAGCCTTTTGATGAGTTGATCATTTGAATCAGCTGTGTAGTGCTAGTAATGCAAAAAAACAAAAATGTGCAGCCCTTTGGGTCCCCAGGATCCGGGTTGAGAACCAGTGAGAAACACACATCAAGGGCGCTCATCTAGAACTCAGCGAGGATTCAGAGAAATAGAGAGTTCTACAGTGAGGGAGGGCAGCACCTTGTTTCCACTCATCCCTGTCATTCCTCTATCCCTACCTCACCCCTCTCACGCTACATGGAGTGTTTAAGGGGATTAGGTCATTGGCCGTGTCAGAGAGTAACGGAGAGAGACCACAGGAATAGACTGCTGCTACCTCACCCTCTGATGGAGAGAGGGATGAGATGGATGAGAGAGAGACAGAGAGAGAGAGAGAGAGAGAGAGAGAGAGAGAGAGAGAGAGAGAGAGAGAGAGAGAGAGAGAGAGAGAGAGAGAGAGAGAGAGAGAGCACAGTCAGCCTATGACGTCGGTCAGTGTGGGAGTTGGAAGGTTTACTACAGAGAGGTATCCCTGACAGACAGAGAGAGAAATAGGATAGATAGAGGGGGTGAGAAAAGGAAAGAGAGAATACAACATAAGAGGGCAGTTTGTTTAGCAAAAGGTTGACTGTCTGAAACAAAAGACAGTAGAACACCAGGCTAATCAGGTGGTTTAGCCTCCATCGCTTCATGTATTAGGTCAACAGGGGTTACTCAGCTTCAGGGTTGCTAACCCACATGAAAAAAACATGACAGTTTACTATGGAGTAGTACAGTACTTACACTGTAGTATCCCTCGATCATGTGCAATACTTACTATGTTGTAGTATTCTGTAGGATACTACAGTAAATGCTGCAGTATTATCCACAAAACAAACATCAAAACACAGAAATAACATTACAACTCAGTATCAGTATTGCTCTCTGCTGGTTCACTAGTTTATTGGTTCATTGTTTCATTGGTTCATTGGGATCCCCATTCGCTTTTGCCGAAGCAGCATGGAAAAATACTACAGTAATGTCTGCAAAAACACTACAGTGAAAACGACAGTATACTACAGTCTGCAAAAAAACACTAAAATAAGTACTATAGTATTTATACCATAGTATAGTATAGTTGTTTTTTATGCTGGAAATCCCGGTAACTTTCCCCAAAATCCAGAAATCCAGTTTGAAGGATTCCGGATTTACTGCTTATTCCCCTCTGTTTAGGGAATCTTCCGACGGGGCTTTCTGGAAAACTTGGGAATTTGGGGAAAGTTACTGCAGGTTTTCAACCCTAATTTAGATGGAGGGATGATGCAATGTTAGAGAAGTGGTAATATCTAGATTACAGAGGTTGTTGTGGCCTGGGATGTGTAATATGCCAGGTGGCCCAGCAGCCTTCTCTGCCTTGCTGCAGGGCAACACAGGGAGTGTATGGTCAGTAGTGAAACAGCTCTAAGTGAAGAGTGTGTGTGTGTGTGTGTGTGTGTGTGTGTGTGTGTGTGTGTGTGTGTGTGTGTGTGTGTGTGTGCGCGTGTGCGTGTATGTGTGTGTGTGTGTGTGTGTGTGTGTGTGTGTGTGTGTGTGTGTGTGTGTGTGTGTGTGTGTGTGTGTGTGTGTGTGTGTGTGTGTGTGTGTGTGTGTGTGTGTGTGTGTGCGCGTGCGCGTGCGCGTGTGTATGTGTATGTGTATGTGTATGTGTATGTGTGTGTGTGTGTGTGTGTGTGTGTGTGTGTGTGTGTGTGTGTGTGTGTGTGTGTGTGTGTGTGTGTGTGTGTGTGTGTGAGTGTTTTTGTGTGTGGATGAATCTTTAATGGTGGCCCTAATCTTTATTTAATCAGGCACTATTCTGAGCGCCTTTCTGTCAGGACCCTGAGGCAGAGAGGGAGATAGGGAACATCAAGAATAGAGAAGAAAGGGGCGGTTGTTATGTTGTGAGAGTCAGGTTGCCAGGTTGGCTGCTGGCAGCCCACGGTATGCCATGCCAGCTAAGCCCTGTGAATGGCGGCCCACTGGAGATAAGCTGATCAGAATGAGACAGACCTAACATTCACCCAGCAGCCAAACCCAGCAGTCGAACACAACAATAGAAATAATACTCTAATGGCAGTTCAAAGTCCACTCCACAAGATATTCAAGTGGAAGGGGTATTTTCTGAGCTGTGCAGGGAACATCCCAATACACATTGATCTGTAGGTCCACTAATATAGACTTTAGCTCAGTTGGCTAACACAATCTTGAGTTGTGCAGACAACCCGGGTTCAATACTGGTCTGTCACGTGTGAGTGTGTGAGTGTGTGTGTGTTGGGAGGGGAGGCATATGGCTTAGGGGCTGCATTCCTGATTAAACTCTATGATGACTCAGGTCTTAGCTTGGCTGGTGTGTATGTGCGTGCGCGTGCGTGTGCGTGTGCGTGTGTGTGTGTGTCTGTGTCTGTGTGTGCGTGCTTGCGTGCGCGTGTGCGTGTGCGTGTGTGTATTTGTGTGTATCAGGGCATGAATATATGCATGGTGATGCAGATTCAATCCTATGCTGGACTCAGTAGGGAAAATGAACTGCCGTGGACCCTCTGCACGCGTGTCTGTCATATTGTTATTCACATGTTTGTATGTGTGCCTGTCTTGGCTTTTATCCAGTGTGTGTGTGTGTGTGTGTGTGTGTGTGTGTGTGTGTGTGTGTGTGTGTGTGTGTGTGTGTGTGTGTGTGTGTGTGTGTGCGCGTGCGCGTGTGCGTGTGTGTGTGCGTGTGCGCGTGTGCGCGTGTGTGTGCGTGTGCGTGTGTGTATTTTTACATGTATCAGGGCATGAATATATGCAAGCAGATGCTGCATGGTGATGCAGATTCAATCCTATGCTGGACTCAGTAGGGAAAATGAACTGCCGTGGACCCTCTGCACGTGTGTCTGTCATGTTGTTATTCACATGTTTGTATGTGTGCCTGTCTTGGCTTTTATCCAGTGTGTGTGTGTGTGTGTGTGTGTGTGTGTGTGTGTGTGTGTGTGTGTGTGTGTGTGTGTGTGTGTGTGTGTGTGTGTGTGTGTGTGTGTGTGTGTGTGTGTGTGTGTGTGTGTGTGTGTTTGGGAAAAGAGAGAGAGAGAGAGAGAGAGAGAGAGAGAGAGAGAGAGAGAGAGTAAAGCCCTAGTGCAGTAGTATCAACATCCTTCATTCCCTCGTTGCTAGCTCGCTCTCTCTCTCTCTCTCTCTCTCTCTCTCTCTCTCTCTCTCTCTCTCTCTCTCTCTCTCTCTCTCTCTCTCTCTCTCTCTCTAGCCCCCCCCTCTCTCTGCACCGCTGCAGAACAAAAAATCCTCCCATCTGTCATGTCTAATCAGCAGACAGCAGCATGCGTGCTTTCAGGGTCTTAGAGCACTAATAACCTCACGACACAGAAATAACATTACAACTCAGCATCAGTACTGCTCTCTGCTGGATCGATTGTTTATTGGTTTATTGGTTCATTCGGATCCCCATTCACTTTTGTCGAAACAGCAACTATTTTTCCTGGGGTCCACAAAAAAAACATAAAACATGATGTTGTGTCTCTAGTATGGTTAAATGAGATGACCTGCTATTTTCCAATCGATTACCTAACGTTTCATTATTTGATTCAATTAATCAGGCAATAACTAACTCATTAGGAGTCTGAGGCACCGCGGAAGCATTAGTTTATATAGAGCAGCTATCTCCCGTATCCACTCTTAAAGATCTGAAGGTCATTTATATCAATAGCAGTCAATCATGAATTATTCTTTACCTTCTATCAGTCTCATCTGAATGTCGTAAAATTCTTGGTCATCTGCACGAACCCTAGCAGAAATGATGAATCAGCAATATACAACTTGGCTTAATTATTTATTTACTAACTGACTAAATAATCACAGAAATACATAACAAACCATAGATATTGGTTACTAACAATGATATAAAAGTCCCTAGTGGGCTAAGCCGATATGACAGCTTGATAGACAAAAGGAAAGGGGACTGGCAAGCCAACATCTTGCAGATACAGTGCAGGTATAGCCTGCTACATGATGAGATTATTATGGACGGAAGAGGGAGATTATTTGTATTTGTCAAACGGCAGCCAACACATCTATGATCGTGTCTCCAGAATAAGACCCCCAATATGTATTGGAAATGAGCATCATGCTAACCACCGTGCACTTTCACCACCCTGTGAAGTTCATCATAACTGATTTCATCTGTAGCCTAATAAACTGCATGCTTCCCCGAGTTGTAGTGGGAGGACCACACAACATATCATCGCGTGACTCCATGTTTACTTCGATATGATGGTTATTATATCCGTATTTGTGCATATAGGCGTTTCCACCGCCATTTCTTGCATAATTAATTGTACCGACACAAAAATATCCCACCTTGTCTAGCGTATTTTCTTTTGTCGACATTTGGAAAGTTTACCGACAAGTTTGCTGTTTCCGTCAGGCCTGTCGTGACATTTCTTATCCTACGTACTTTACTTGCATAAAAAGTCTGGATGGAAACCTGGTTACTGATATACAAGAACAGTCTCACAAATGTCAAATACATTGTTATACAAACAATACAACTAAAGAATAATGTGTGTGTAGATTGTTTGTGTTGGAGTGTGATAGTGTGCCTGTGTGTGTGTTTGTGTGTTCGTTTGTGTGTGTGTCATTTCACAGTCCATAATGAGCTGTTGTTTTTTGTTGCTCTGTTTTGAGCCAGCTGTAGCTTTGCTAGGTCTTTCTGTGCTGCACTTGACCATATTACCGGACAGTAATCAAGATGGGACAAGACCAGAGCCTGAACAAGAGAGAATGCATTTAACCAAATACAACATTTTTAGTTTTAGATGTATTTAAGACCAGTTTATTATTAATGATCCATTCTGACACAGACTGTAACACCTTATTTACATTTTCAGTGAGATCACTGGCTTTGGGTGCTGACATGTAGAATGTGGAATCATCCGCATACATAGTCATTCCAGCTTCGTGTAAGACCAGTGTCAAATCATTTGTAAAAATAGAGAAGAGTAATGGCCCAAGGAAACTGCCCTGAGGGACACCGCACTGTACATATTTGATGTTAGAGGAGCTTCCATTAAAGAAAACTCTCTGAGTTCTATTGTGTATTTACAGAGAATTACCTCAACCCCCCTCTCCTTGAAACATCTATTTTCCTCAATCTCTTTCTCTCTCTCTCTGCCCTCTTTCTATAAACAGCAAATTAAACTGTGCAAAATTTACTCTGAGAGCTTTAGATTGAACAGCTTTTGAGAGTGTATACCTTATGCTAGATATAAACATCAGTAATAAATGAAAATCAAAATATTCTAAACCCTTCCTCTGGTTCTGCTTTTGTAATTCTCATATTCACTCTCTATCTCACGCTCTCGCCAGGTCTGTTGTGTGTGTCCGTGCTTCCCCCGAGGCGCGGGTCATTCTATGTGGAGCATGGGACAGGGGTATCGGTGGGTACAGTGCTGGCCTTCTGGTGCAGGGAGGGCTACCAGCTGGTGGGCAGTGATAAGATCTCCTGCAGCGTCTGGGCAGGCAAACCCCAGTGGAGCAACTTCCTGCCAGTCTGTGAGGGTGAGACAACACAGCTGGTCCAATCCCTCGCTAGCCCTTTAGCTCCCAGCCTCTTCTCATATTCTGTGCCCATTTCACCTAGCTCATACCCTCCTTCCCTAGCTCCCTTCTCCTAGCTGCTACACATTTCTCCTACCCTCTTTTCCTAGCTCCCTACTCCTTGCTCCTACCCCTGCAGTGATCACAGATCTTAAAAAATATATCCGAAGCGACATGATAGCGGAAAGTAATTTGTCAGAGACTCAGTACTGGACTGAAATGACTTGCCTTTGACCTGCCTTCCCCTCAGCCATATCGAGGCCAGAGGACCGGGGTCTGCGCGTGGCCGTGTTGGCCTCAGTGGTCAGTGGCATCGTCATCCTGGCAATGTCTCTCTCCTTCATCATCTGCTGCCTGCAGGAACGCACTGGGAAGGATAGGGCCACCAGGAGGGACGGCAGGAACAGGTAGACACAAACACACCCACACACATTCATAGGCGCAAGCAAGCAAGCACACACACGCACACATTTGAAATGCTTTATTTGAATCCACAAATCACATATCACATTACAGTCGAGAAGGATTCAAACATTTCATAGGTCATGGATATATCGACACTTGTGGATACAGAAAGCACCTTCTTATCCATACAATAAGGCTGCCCATGACCACTGACACAGAGCAGTACCTCGTAGGACGCTTTGCCTTTGTGCGACGCAGGCCTGCAATCTGAATGCACGTACTGTCAACCTGGCCGAGACTCCCAAATATCAGCACTATAAGTTTGCACTGATAACCAAGGCTGTTCAGGCGTGACACGAGGGTCTGGTATTTCAGCAAATTGGCAGCAAATGTCTGCTCCATGTAGGAGTCCATGAGCACCTCCCTCTGGCCTCCCCCACAACAACAATATGTGGCATATTTCGTATATTAGAAAACACATTAATATCACACACACACACACACACTCCGAACCTTTACCGGAAAGAGGAGACAGGGGTGATATTGATGGAGATGATGATAACCACCTCTCTCCAGGCGTAGAGACACGCGGTCTTCTCGGCGTAGTGAATGCTGGCTGGAGAGAGAGGAGGGGGACTGGGGCACGTTTCCCCCTCCTAAGATCTTCCACCTGTCACAGCGGCCGGACCTCCGGCTGGCTGCAGAAAGCCCTGTCTACCTGGGGGGCATGGCCGGCTTCGACAACTGTGGATACCAGAGGTGAGAACCTGAGATCTACTGTATGAACCTAAACGTGTTGTAAATATCAATTGAAACCTGCTACAGTATGCACCTTTTATAGACACCAAATATATTGGTTTGTTTCCACTCATTCTAAGGTCTCTCTCTCCCTCTCTCTCTCTCTAGGAGTCAGGAGAGCCTACTGAAGGCCCCGCTTCCTGGTCTGTTCCGGGTGGAGAGTCAGATCATCTACCCCCACGTGGTGCTCCAGAGAGTCCCCACCCCCACTGCCCCAACTGCCCCTGTCTACCCCCACAACATTCCCCCCAACTCTGCCTCCAACTCCGGATGTGCTCCCTCACAGCCACACCACATGCCCCCATATCCTACCCCGCAGTATTCCATCCACAACTCCACCCCCCAGCGAGTTCCATGGCAAATGCAGCCCCATTGAACTGTCACTGTCCACTCGCTCTCTCCCTCTCTGGAGGTCAAGTGTCAATGAGGAAGGATCAAATAACACACTATTCCCTAATAAGTGCGCTACGTTTGAGCAGAGCCCCATGCAGCTAACCTTCTACAAGTTTTGGTCAAAAGTAATGCACTATACATCGGGAATAAGGTGTTATTTGCCATTTGAGAACAGCCCTCAGACCCCTGTCAGCGAGATGCTTCTACTACTGCAAGGATGGCTGGATGGGACACGTGTTACTGTATATACTGTATGATATGGACTGACAGAGAGACCAGAGGGTCTTTTCCAGCACTTTCTGACTCCTCGCCTCTTCTCTCACTGAGAAAGCCCTTTCTGCTGTTTCTAGTGTATCTCTACACGGCAGAGGAGGTTTTTCTTTCTCTACCATTCTCTCTGTGTCTCCTGTCAAGGCTTTTGTTCATTTTGTTGTGTCCTCCATTTTCACAAGAGGTGTCTTCCTATTCGTCTTCTGATTGGTCAAAGTCCCCTTCAGACCCGGGCCTATCAGGACACATCCACTTGTTGATGTCACTGACTGAAGACTGTGAGATGTTGTTTGGCGGTGGTCCCCAAGTCGTCACCGACCAAAGAAGAAATGGACTTAGCTGAGGAAGGTGGCTGCAGAAATCATCCCCAATACCATGTATGGGTGTATAATATATTATTCTTAAAGGTCATGAATATGCAAATTCATGTTTTTCATGAAATTGGATGATATTTGGATGAAAGTATGATGGCCAAAGTATGAAAAATGACTGTTTCGTCTACATTGATAAAGTTTGGATTCTTGGATTCAGGAGGCGGGATTATTAAGGGGATAGGGTGACATCACCCTAACTCTCTCATTTTAATACACCAACGTGGAACTAAAGGGGGGACAGGTCGTTCAAAACTCTGACACAGTTGTCAGGTCAACACATGCTACTGTGAACCGCAGCACCAGAAACATGTCAAACGGGAGGTTTTATAAAACAAATATGTATATCATTGATGCAATTTCAATGTTGTTTGAGTTGCTTTGTGTATCACTTCCTGGTAGTTAGCCATGAAAGAAAAATACATTTTCCAACATTTATAGCATTTATATCCCAAAATAATATAATGGGGGATATTTCTGTCACTCAAAAGGCTATTTTACATGGGAATCAGAATGACTGTTCAGGACATTTCATGATATGAGAAGGCCTTTCAGCAAAGTTCAGCCATTATTTCCCCCTATTTGTTCTAAAGCTTTGGACTAAAACTTTGGAGAGCTCCTTACCTGTCGTTGTTGTCTTTGTCGTGTGTTTTTCTACGGTGGTAGGAGACTTGGAACAGTCACACCAACTAACCTGCACTTTATGGATTTTACTGACGGGCTGGCAATAGCAATTGCAAGAACCTTGCGCTGACTATTCCCGCAATATGTTTGTATGAAAAATGGTTTCTACCTAAAAACTGATTAAAGATATTTTTGTTTAGTTGAATGTAGTGCTCTGGGAGTATTTTGTGTCTCCACATGACCTTTATTTCCATAGCAACGTGCCTTATCCATCAACTGTCATTTCTGCACTCTTCAGCAGCAGATCAGTCCCATAGAAAACGCTGACATGCTCTGAACCAGCGTTTCACTCTGTCCTGGGGACCCCAAAGTGTGCACCTTTTGGTTTTTGCCCTAGCACTATGCACAGCTGATTCAAATCATCAAAGCTTGATGAGGAATTGATTCCATGAATCAGCTGTGTAGTGTTAGACCAAATGTGGACCCCTCCTGTATAATGATGGGTGAAATGTGAACTGTAGTTATATCCATCAATCGGTGGGGGAGAAGGGGCGTTCTCGTCCTGTCAAACTATCCTCAGCTCTTCTGCTACTCCAGCTGTCTCAACTACAACCGAAGAGGAATGTCCACGTGGACTGGAAAGGATCCGGAAGGACCTCACAGAACATAAGGATGGAGGTTTGAGGATGGAGGGTTGAGGATGGAGGTTGAGGATGGTTGAGGATGGAGGGTTGAGAATGGAGGTTGAGGATGGTTGAGGATGGAGGTTTGAGGATGGAGGTTGAGGATGGTTGAGGATGGAGGGTTGAGAATGGAGGTTGAGGATGGTTGAGGATGGAGGGTTGAGGATGGTTGAGGATGGAGGTTGAGGATGGAGAGTTGAGGATTGAGGGTTGTGGATGGAGGTTGAGGATGGAGAGTTGAGGATGGTTGAGAATGGTTGAGGATGGTTGAGGATGGAGGTTGAGGATGGAGGGTTGAGAATGGAGGTTGAGGATGGTTGAGGATGGAGGGTTGAGGATGGTTGAGGATGGATGGAGGTTGAGGATGGAGAGTTGAGGATGGAGGGTTGAGGATGGTTGAGGATGGAGGTTGAGGATGGAGGTTGAGGATGGAGGATGGAGGGTTGGGGATGGAGGGTTGAGGATGGAGGTTGAGTATGGAGGTTGAGGATGGAGAGTTGAGAAAGGAGGTTGAGGATGGCGGTTGAGGATGGAGGTTGAGGTTGTCAACATGTTGACTGGTCTTCTAGCTAAACGCTGCTCTGCTGTGGCTGCAGCTGAAGGGAGGGAAGGTGCTGTCTGCATCTAAGGTCTGTCTGTCTACCGTCCAAGTCGCTCTGCATCACCTGGCACTTAGTTTGGTACTAACTTTTTTCTAGCACTGAAGGTTTTGAAGGTTTTACTTGTGAAGATCATGCTATGTGTTTGTTTTATCCATAGATATCCATTCTAAATAGATTCTATTTCTATGCTTTTACCTTTGCCAGATTGATATGCCTGTCGTGCATGGCTCTCTAGTAATAATATAATAATATATGCCATTTAGCAGACGCTTTTATCCAAAGCGACTTACAGTCATGTGTGCATACATTCTACGTATGGGTGGTCCCGGGGATCGAACTCACTACCCTGGCGTTACAAGCGCCATGCTCTACCAACTGAGCTACAGAAGGACCACCTCACAGTACACCTAGAGATTATAGGTGTACTGTGAGTCTCGGGTTCTAGATGACTACTGTGATTGTGTGGTGCTAGTTGGCTAACACCTGTGACTCTCAGAATCGGGGTCTGAACCTGGCTCTTCTGGACCTGCTCTACCTGCTCCTGAAGCCCATACCCATCTACACCAACTTCATCAGCCACCCAGGGCCCCTCATCTCTACCTGCATCTGGGGAAGTGGGAGTACCAGCTGGCCGTCTACGGCCTGGTGTGGGCCATCACCCCGAGTCTGATCATCCTCACGGGCTTCACGGACCTCGATGACCTCCTCAGCTCGCCGCTGTCATCTCCGTCCTCTTCCTGCTAACGCTGGGCTGTCTAGGGAGCATGGTCTGGACACGATGGAAACCGAGCCCCGCCCAGAGTCAGACCCAGGGGAAGACAACTTTGACTCTGAAGAGAAGGGCCATTAAGAATATGCTAGCTGTCCTGGAGCCCACCGCGGTGGTGTATCTTCCGGTTCTAGTGCTCTAGACGCTCGTTTTCCTCATGGAGTCTACAAAGCTGGATACAAAGTTGTGCAATGTTATGAAGATGATGATATGCTTCCCCAGCTTTGGCCGCTACATTGGTCTCATGTTCTACCTTGCAAGAGCCAGGCAGCTGCAGGTGGGGTGTTTCTGGAGAAGAGTGGAGAGGAAGGCAGAGAAGACGGAGAGAGCAGAGTAGGCATTCATTGTGTTCAATGAATGGCTTCTCTGCCTTAGCGTCAGCCTCACCGAGTCGTAGCGGCACATCACTCCTGGGTTCATCCCTGTCCTCTTGTTCAGGTCGGTGGTGGTGGTAGTTTTTGAGTCTGCACCTGGAAGTCTGTGACCCGTAGGTCAATGGAGGGACTCCCATGTGATCTGCTTGTGCCAGGCATAGGTTGGTGTCTTTGGTCCTTCCTCCTCACCTCTGCTTCCCTAGCTCTGGCAGCTACATTGGTCCCATATTCTACCAAGCCAGAGCCAGGCAGCTGCAGGTGGGGTTTTTCTGGAGAAGAGGGAAGAGGAAGGCAGAGGAGAAGGAGAGAGCAGAGAAGGCAGAGAGCGCAGAGAGGACGGAGAGAGCAGAGAAGGCAGAGCGAGCAGACGGAGACAGCAGAGAAGACAGAGATAGCAGAGAGGACGGAGAGAGCAGAGAAGGCAGAGCGAGCAGACGGAGACAGCAGAGAAGACAGAGACAGCAGAGAAGACAGAGAGAGCAGAGAAGGCAGAGCGAGCAGACGGAGACAGCAGAGAAGACAGAGAGAGCAGAGAAGACAGAGAGAGCAGAGAAGACAGAGAGAGCAGAGAAGGCAGAGCGAGCAGACGGAGCAGCAGAGAAGACAGAGAGAGCAGAGAAGACAGAGAGAGCAGAGAAGACAGAGAGAGCAGAGAAGACAGAGAGAGCAGAGAAGGCAGAGCGAGCAGACGGAGACAGCAGAGAAGACAGAGAGAGCAGAGAAGACAGAGAGAGCAGAGAAGACAGAGAGAGCAGAGAAGGCAGAGCGAGCAGACGGAGACAGCAGAGAAGACAGAGAGAGCAGAGAAGACAGAGAGAGCAGAGAAGACAGAGAGAGCAGAGAAGACAGAGAGAGCAGAGAAGACAGAGAGAGCAGAGAAGGCAGAGTGAACAGACGGAGACAGCAGAGAAGACAGAGAGAGCAGAGAAGGCAGAGAGCGCAGAGAGGACGGAGAGAGCAGAGAAGGCAGAGAGCGCAGAGAGGACGGAGAGAGCAGAGAAGGCAGAGCGAGCAGACGGAGACAGCAGAGAAGACAGAGATAGCAGAGAGGACGGAGAGAGCAGAGAAGGCAGAGCGAGCAGACGGAGACAGCAGAGAAGACAGAGACAGCAGAGAAGACAGAGAGAGCAGAGAAGGCAGAGCGAGCAGACGGAGACAGCAGAGAAGACAGAGAGAGCAGAGAAGACAGAGAGAGCAGAGAAGACAGAGAGAGCAGAGAAGGCAGAGCGAGCAGACGGAGCAGCAGAGAAGACAGAGAGAGCAGAGAAGACAGAGAGAGCAGAGAAGACAGAGAGAGCAGAGAAGACAGAGAGAGCAGAGAAGGCAGAGCGAGCAGACGGAGACAGCAGAGAAGACAGAGAGAGCAGAGAAGACAGAGAGAGCAGAGAAGACAGAGAGAGCAGAGAAGGCAGAGCGAGCAGACGGAGACAGCAGAGAAGACAGAGAGAGCAGAGAAGACAGAGAGAGCAGAGAAGACAGAGAGAGCAGAGAAGACAGAGAGAGCAGAGAAGACAGAGAGAGCAGAGAAGGCAGAGTGAACAGACGGAGACAGCAGAGAAGACAGAGAGAGCAGAGAAGGCAGAGCGAGCAGACGGAGACAGCAGAGAAGACAGAGAGAGCAGAGAAGACAGAGAGAGCAGAGAAGACAGAGAGAGCAGAGAAGACAGAGAGAGCAGAGAAGACAGAGAGAGCAGAGAAGGCAGAGCGAGCAGACGGAGACAGCAGAGAAGACAGAGAGAGCAGAGAAGACAGAGAGAGCAGAGAAGACAGAGAGAGCAGAGAAGGCAGAGCGAGCAGACGGAGACAGCAGAGAAGACAGAGAGAGCAGAGAAGACAGAGAGAGCAGAGAAGACAGAGAGAGCAGAGAAGACAGAGAGAGCAGAGAAGGCAGAGCGAGCAGACGGAGACAGCAGAGAAGACAGAGCGAGCAGAGAAGACGAAGTGACTGGTAAGTGGTCCCTTGGTGTGGCACAGTTTGAGCAGATGGTGGATGAAATGCATTATGTAAATGTAGTATGCTTGTTTTTTCAACTACTATTCGCTACTATGCAAATAAATTCAAAACGACCCTTTCTCAAATGACATAGCTAGTGAATTCTCTTTCTGCCACCTGTTTGTTCACACTGTCACTCACCCACCATATTTCTCTTCTAGATGAAAACCATCATCACATCCATTAGGTGGCGCTATATGACCACAATAATCAATTAACTCCAGGAAGGAATCCTAACTTTCGCTCTCAGGTACCTGTAAATGGACTGATGTCAATAGGGGACAAGTCCCCTCATGTTCCTCCTCCCTGTGAGCTAACGTTTACACCCGAGGGCCGCTGCGGCTACACTGACCTCTAAAGACAGTAACGTAGGTACAGGAGGAGCAGAGGTGGCAGGGTGTCAACCAATCAGCGAAGAGCTTTATATGTAACCAATGAAGTTTAGAACAACTCAGGTTGGGGAGCGCAGGGATGAAGAGCGCACCGGCGGTACGTTTCTTAACGATCAAGTCATGGATGTAATATCACCTAGGTTACCCTATCCCGTGGTGTGTAGCACTGCTATCGCAACTCACAGAGAGTGGAAGTAGCTCGAAAACTCTAGTGAACAAAGACCAAGGAATGCGCGTCTCTTCTCTCCGTTCGTGTTTCTCTGATGCAAGTGGCAGGTGAGCTCCGTTGGTGCCCCGGCTGTGCTCAATATGCCCATGGCCATGACAGGCGCGGGAGGCTTGCAGTGCAGGCGCAACAGTAAACTAGACTCATTTCTCAAGAGGAACACCGAGCGCGGGGTGTATGAGCGGATCCGCGCCTATGAACCGTGCGTGGTGGTCTCGGAGAGGGTGAATAAGGTGTTCATGCATGTCGTTCTCAGTGATGAGTGTGTGTATCTGGCTGAGTACCCGCCGCGCACTCTCACAACCGCGGTCGATTTCAGACACATCCGAGACATCGAGCTGGTAAGGACTGCCCAGAGAGTTATGATATGTGTTGGGACATAAATACAATGTTGGAATATTGTGTAATGCAAACATCAAACACTTTAGTGATTTCTATGACTTGCCTTTATGCATAATATCTATTTTTATTGGCCAAACAACAAAAGCCATTCTTGTTTGGCTTGACTTGTTTGGACACACACACACACACACACACACACACACACACACACACACACACACACACACACACACACACACACACACACACACACACACACACACACACACACACACACACACACACACACACACACACACACACACACATAGGAGTTATTCCTGATTCGTGATTATATACTGAACATACTGTATGTCATTTGACCCATTCTCTAATTCTTTGTTATCTCTCTGTTTGACCTTTGTATAATTAGTGTCCGGTACTGTCTGCCCTCCCTACCGCCCTGGGCCTGGGCTAAGTATAGTGATAGGAAGCTGTGCTGCTGATCCTGTCATGTTAAGCCCTATTTAACTGCTTATGGCAGACACAGTGGCTTTGATAGCCTGACCTATTGATAGCCTGGACAGAGGCAAGCATGATAACCATGAACACAGGCTGAGGAGACCCGAAGAGACCTCACTACCACACAGTGTGAGGATGAGATCAAATTAGACTGCAATGTAGCCTGAGTGGCAGTCTGCTTTGTGTTATTATTCAAACTCCTTGACACTCATTGGATGAGATCATTTTGCATTGCCCTGTGACCAATGGAATGGTTTAAATGATCAAACTCCACCCAGCCGGGGCACCGGGCGATGCAAAATTAACTTGTCCATTGTCATGACAAATATTTGCATTATAGCACAAACAGACTGGCTAGAGAACATGGGGCCTTTGCTTGAAAATATGTGTGGTGTGTGTTCCTCTTTTTTTATCAAGGAGAGGTGTTTTTTTACTACAAAAATGTGTGACTAACGTGTAAACATGTGGGCAGAAGCACATGGAAATTGGAATAGAATACAATAATAGACAGCCTCTAGGTTATAGGTCAAGGGTTAGGGCAAGGAGTTTTTCCTCACCACAGCAATTCATCAGAAAAAACTACTCTGGGCGCTGTACTTTTAGTGACTGTTGGCCCAAAATAAGTGACTGCAGGCCCAAAATAAGCTGGAAATGATTTAAGCATGGTAAATTAGTGTTATTACCTGGCCATTATTACCTTATGTCACTGGTTTCCAGTTTACCAGTGTTTCCCATCTACAGTTAATGCTGTTTGAATTAGCTCACCCTGCCTCTTTCTCACAGTATAGTCTGCCAGTCCAGAAAGGGAGAGAGAGTGTGTACAGTATGTGTGTTTGTGTGTGTGCAAGTGTAATCCCATGTGTTTTTGTGTGTGGGTGTTTTTGTGTGTGGGTGTTTCTGTGTGTGTGTGTGTGTGTGTGTGTGTGTGTGTGTGTGTGTGTGTGTGTGTGTGTGTGTGTGTGTGTGTGTGTGTGTGTGTGTGTGTGTGTGTGTGTGTGTGTGTGTGTGTGTGTGTGTGTGTGTGTGTGTGTGTGTGTGTGTGTGTGTGAGACAGTCAGTCAGTAACCAGAGCAAGCTGTTTCCTGTGGCAGAACCAGGAGGAGCAAAGCTTCTGCAAGCCAGTGCGGCTGGGAGACTGTCCTTCTACTGTCTCCAGATATTGTTCCCAAATGGTGTCCTCATATATTGTCCCGAGAGACCGTTCACATTCACATAATGATTCAGATTCAGATGTAACCTACTGTCCTCGAAATGTCATCACAGCTCCCAAGGACCTCCCAGAAACAATGATGCTTAAACAAAGTTTTAATGAGTGATCACTTCTCTGATCACTTCTCGGATCACTTCCGTCAATGATTCTGCTCCAAATAAGACAGCAGTTCTGGTCCTGCTTTCCAGGTCAATGATCTACCAGAGTTCCTCAGTGGCCGGGACCGGGAGCGCTCGCAGCACATTCGTGTGGTCTACGCCACTGCAAAGCCATCTGGGAAGAAAAATGGTCTGCTCAGAGGAGAACCTCGCGTTGCTCCCATCCCCTCTCCTCGCCAGCACTGGCCCATCTCCCCCTCCACGGAAGGTAAAGAACAACTGATTCTTTTCTCTCTCTCTCTCTCGCTCTCTCTCTCTCGCTCTCTCTCTCTCGCTCTCTCGCTCTCTCTCGCTCTCTCTCTCTCGCTCTCTCTCTCTCGCTCTCTCTCTCTCTCTGAATCACGGTATAACAGGTAAGTTACACCGTAAAGGGGTTGTCATGAATTTCGTATAACAGTACACCTACTGTAATATACTTGGTAATGAGACACAGTACAATATCATACAATTTACTGTATTATACTGTAAAAACAAAAGTAAATGCAAACATAATTGGAATGAAGTAAATTAATGAATGTATTTTACTGTAGGGTTGTCGCTCCATGTCATTTCAGAAAGCTACTTACACCCAGCATCTCAAATTGTTTTGAAATCACTTATGTAGTTAGGTATAGATAAGATTAGCATTCCTGCTTTATTTTGTTGAAATATAATTTGATTTCTGAGAAATTATCCCTGTACACTTGTGGGAATTGGCCTATATGGATAGGGCTAAATTGTTGAAAGGGAACAGTTTGGAGATAATGGGGAAATGATTGTTATTTTGTTGAGCATAGGAAGGAGTCATAAGTGCATTCAGATGTGTACCGCGGCAAACTTTCTTCACAATAAGCAAATAAACGACCCAGGATATGACATGTCGTCTTGTAACAGTACATCCAACATAGTGATCGTAAATGTTTCCATTGTATATGACATTTGGAAATGTGACGTCCACATTTGGCTTGCTTGTATGACATCAAAGCGGTATTTATTATAATCCTCAACGTCTCATCTTTCAAAATACATTGCGTCCTCCTAATTCACTAAATCTCCCTCACTCAGACAACAAAACATTTGCAGGGAGGGAATAGGGGCAACTTCTATTCACACGCGGTGCTCAAGTTCAGAACGTCTGTCAGTCAAAACCCATACAGTTACTGTGAAGCTCAGAGCCAGAACTCTGACGTCATGTATACGTTCCAATTAAGACGCTTATTAGTGCCCAAATCTGCCATTTTCAACCCATACAGTATACGGGTATGAGTGTAAAGGGCTAAGCTATTGGATTGCACCCAATTGGTCATTTTCATTTAAAGGATTGATATAATATTCAATAAATATAGTACCAAACATCCGATTTGGACCAAACTTCTACCTAACAATGAGTAAGACATGATGAATCCCCTCCCCCCAAAATCTAAAACCACCCACTGACCCCCCACACCAATTCTTCTCAAACAACCAGTAAATAGTATCAGTTCTTTATGTCTGGCAAGTAGTATGGAGCTGCGGCTCAGTGTAATGTTTCTTCATACTATGTATTGTATTCTCAGTGAATTTGTTGATGCTTGTTCAGAGAAATGAGTCATTTAGGTTGATAGGTTTATCATCATGCATCCTGATATTATCAGTGTGAATAAGGTGTGACGAATTCTCCCCCTCAATGTTTACGGGGTAGAAAATGACATACAGGGCATTCGGAAAGTATTCAGACCCTTCACTTTGACCTGTTTCTTGCATTACAGCCGTATTCTGAAGTTGATTAAATCGTTTTTTTCCCCTTCTCATCAATCTACACACAATAACCCATAATGACAAAGGAAAAACAGGTTTTTAGAAATGTTTGCAAAAAAAGTAATAAAACATAACTGAAATATCACATTTACATAAGTATTCAGACCTTTTACTCAGTACTTTGTTGAAGCACCTTTGGCAGCGATTACAGCCTCGTGTCTTCTTGGGTATGACGCTACAAGCTTGGCACACCTTTATTTGGGGAGTTTCTCACATTTCTTCTCTGCAGATACTCTCAAGCTCTGTCACGTTTGATGGGGAGCGTTGCTGCACAACTATTTTGAGGTCTCTCCAGAGATGTTCGATCGGGTTCAAGTCCAGGCTCTGGCTGGACCACTCAAGGACATTCATAGACTTGTTCTGAAACCACTCCTGAGCTGCCTTGCCCCAGTCCGAGGTCCAGAGCGCTCTGGAGCAGGTTTTCATCAAGGATCTCTCTGTACTTTGCTAAATTCATCTTTCCCTTGATCTTGACTAATCTCCCAGTACCTGCGCTGAAAAACATCCCCCACAGCATGATGCTGCCACCACCATGCTTCACTGTAGGGATCGTGGCAGGTTTCCTCCAGATATGATACTTGGTATTCAGGCCAAAGAGTTCAATTTTGGTTTAATCAGACCAGAGAATCTTGTTTCTCCTGGTCTGAGAGTCCTTTGGTTCTCCCATCTCCATTGGGTTCTTGGTCACCTCCCTGACCAAGGCCCTTCTCCTCCTATTGCTTAATTTGGCTGGGCACCCAGCTAGTCTTGTTGGTTCCAAACTTCGTTCCATTTAGGAATGATGGAGCCATTGTGTTGTTTGTGACCTTCAATGCTGCAGACATTTTTTGGTACCCTTCCCCAGATCTGTGCCTCAACACAATCCTGTCTCGGAGCTCTACGGCAATTCCTTCGACATCATGGCTCGACTTTTGTGGGACCTTATATAAACAGGTGTGTGCCTTTCCAAATCATGTTCAATCAATTGAATGTACTACAGGAAGACTCCAATCGAGTTGTAGAAACATCACAAGGATGATCCATGGAAGCAGGATGCACCTGAGCTCAATTTCGAGTCTCATATCAAAGGGTCTGAATAAGTATGTAAAATATTATTATTATTATTTTTTTTTTTACAAATATGCAAAAATGTCTAAAAACCTGTTTTAGCTTTGTCATTATGGGGTATCGTGTGTAGATTGAGTTTTTAAAAATAAAATTCAATTTTAGAATAAGGCTGTAACGTAACAAAATGTGAAAAAAGTCAAGGGGTCTGAACACCTTCTGAATGCACTTTATTGGTTTCCTTACCCTGTAAGCAGTCTATGGACATGGGGAGTTAATTTGTTTGCTAGCCTCCTCTCCTCGCCTCTTTTTGAAAAAGGTCAAAGGTAATCGAGTAGCGGAGGCAAAGATAGGAAACATGGAAACAAATGCACTTGTGACTCTCCTTCTCCATTTGCATGATATAAGGCAAAATTATGTTTACAGGGCTGGAATCCTGAAGTAAATGCGTAAAATGATAAAAACAAATGTATCTAGTTGTGAAGACATTTTATAGAGAAAAGGGTAAGTAGCGTATCGTTTTTTAAATGTTTGCATGCTTTTCGCCTTCGAGAAAACGGCTGATTCAAAGGGGTGTGGCGGATCATAAAACACTTCTGCGCTACCTTGCAAGGCTGCCCGCCGAGATGGCATCCCTAGACGTGTTTTCAAAGCTTACGCAGACCATCTGGCTGGAGTGTTTATGTTTCCGTTTATGTCCCCACTTGCTTCAAGATGTCCACCATTGTTCCTGTACCCAAGAAAGCAAAGGTACCTTAACTAAATGACTATTGTCCCGTAGCACTCACTTCTGTCATCATGAAGTGTTTTGAGAGGCTAGTTAAGAATCATATCACCTCTACCTCACCTGACACCCTAGACCCACTACAATAAACGTCCCGCCTCCATCCACAGATTACGAAATTGCCATCACATTGCATGCACACTGCCCTATCCCATCTGGACAAGAGGAAAACCTATGTAAGAATGATGTTCATTGACTATAGGTCAACCTTCAACACCGTAGTACCCCCCAAGCTCATCATTAAGCTAGGGGCCCTGGGTGTGAACCCCATCCTGTGCAATCTGGTCCTGGATTTCCTGATGGGCCGCCCCCAGGTGGTGAAGGTAGGAAACAACATCTCCACTACGCTGATCCTCAACACAGGTGCCCCACAAGGGTGCATGCTCAGCCCCCTCCTGTACTCCCTGTTAACGCATGACTGCGTGGCCACGTCCGTCTCCAACTCAGTAACAATCAGTCTGTCAATTTGTCAGTCAGTCAGCCATGGTTGGTCTGGTTGAGTGGTTGACTGTGTGTTTGTGTCTTTGTGTTGGGGGAGGGGAAGGGGTGGGTTCTGAACTGGCAGTTGCTGGATGAAAGTGGCAGTTGTAGTTGGTCGGTGCTGTGTCCAGGGTTGGTGCTGAGATCGGGAAAACCTGGGTTGGTGTTGTATCTAGTGCTGTGGACCTGGGAGAAACAGGAACTGGTGCTGGGTTGGGATATGTAGAGGGAAGGAAAGACAACGTGAGGAGCAAGCATACACACAAGGGATCCCTAGACCCAAAGGTCAACTTTAAGGTTTAAGGTAATTTGATTTGGTTATTCCAAAGATCATTACAGTTTAAAGTGTTCAACAAGTTAAAATTGAATCCATCACTAATAAAACATTCCAAATAGTAAACTTTTCAAACAATAAGTTATCAATTCAAATTAGGCAAAAAAAACACATGGTCATTCAATCAAACAAAAACAAAAGCAATCAATTAATAATAAAACAAATCAAAATATGTCTATTCAGTCAGTCAGTCAGTCAGTCACAATGTGTCTTTGTGTTGGCGGAGGGGAAGGGCTGGCAGTTACTGAAAGGAATTGGCAGTTGTGGTTGTTCGGTGCTGTGTCCAGGATTGGTGCTGGAGTTGTGGCTTCGACTGGGTAAACCTGGGTTGGTACTTCTGTTGGGGATGGGACTGGAAGTTGTGCTGGGTCCCGGACTGGAGGTCAAGGGTAGGTGCTGGGTCTGGTGCGGGGGACCAGAATCAAACAGGAACCGGGAACTATGTCCATAGGCCTGGGCTGGTGTTGGAGCAGGAGCAATGCGGAGGCAAGGCGGGACGCTGGAAGACCGAGGTAGCAAACAGGACCCAGACCCACAGCTGTCTGGGGAAAAGCCTTTTGTTCGGTCTGTGTTGTCAGGGTCATGATGATGGGTTAATGTGGGGAGGTCCAGGTTTGGTGTTGGCCATATCATTGCAGATTTGTATGAGAGCCTCTTGCAGGTCATTTGTGTTGGGTGGTTCTTGGCTCTTCACTGGCCTTAACATGCCTCCCCACTGACTTCCTATTGAAACCCTTTACTGTTTTGGTGGTGGGATGGGTGATGCTGGGAGGGGTGAAGGCGGTTCGGAGGGTCCGAGGGGTCTGGACTGAGGCTGGCTGGTTTGCTGCTGTGTGGGATCGTGGGCCAGAAGGACTAAGGGGTGTGGATCTGGGTTGCTAAGGAGCAGGGGGAAGAGTCAGGGGCAGAAGGGGGTATGGTCAGGAGCTGTTGGTGGTGGTAGTGGGGAATCAGGGACAGTAAGGTGTAGGAAGGAGCGATCAGAGAAAGTAATGGACTGGGGGGAGGGGTATGGTGAGGGGTCTGGGGTGTTGAGTTTGCTGGCGTCTGGGTTTAGGTTCTGGAGTGGTCATTTGGTCTGGTGTCTTGTTGGTCTGTTGTTTATCTGGTCTTTTCCGTTTGGTAATGTTTGTCCAGTTTGGGTCGTCGTCATCCTCTAAGAACTGGAGTTGTGTGGTGAGGGGGTCTTCCGGTTGTATGACCTCTCTCGAAACCGGCTTCACTTTGACCAGGGGTTTGGCGGGGATGGAGGTGGCAAGGAAGGGATTCATTGGGGGTGCAACGTTAGAAGTACCTTCAGGGATGGGAGCTGTTTCTGACACGTCTTGGGTGGTTGTGGAAAGGTCTGGGTTTTTGTTGCTGTTGTCTGATGGATGGGGTGGGGGAGTTGGTGGGTTTGCAATTTGGGTTGGTGGCATTAGCCCTTGCCCTGCCGGTGCAGGACCTGGGTAGGTTCTGAAGAAATGGCCCAGTTTCCCGCACAGGTTGAAGGGGCATTGGAGGGGCATGTACGTGGACTCATGTCAGGCCGTGGTCAAGCCACTGTTACCCTTCCGTTTTATCCAGAACTTCAGGCATTTCCGCTGGACCTGAAAGGCAGCACCAGCCACGGTCAAGCCACTGTTACTGCCTCCTGGTCCGTCCAAAGAAAAGGATAGAAAAGGCCTCCCAAGTGGCGCAGCGGTCACTATAGACCCGGGTTCGATCCCAGGCTGTGTCGCAGCCGGCTGTGACTGGGAGACCCCTGAGACAGCACGCAACTGGCCCAGCGTCGTCTAGGTTGGGGGGGGGATTGGCCGGCCGTGATGTCCTTGTTCCATCGCGCTCTAACTACTCGTTGTGGCGGGCCGGGCGCATGAACGCTGAGTTCAGTCACCAGTTGTACGATGCTTCCTTCGACACATTGGTATGGCTGTTTTCTGGGTTAAGCGATCAGTGTGTCAAGATGCAGTGCGGCTTGGCAGGGTCGTGTTCCGGAGGATGCATGGCTCTCGAACCTTCGCCTCTTCCAAGTCCGTACGGGAGTTTCAGCAATGGGGCAAGACTGTAACTTTCCATTGGGGAGAAAGCAAGCATAGAAAATGTACACCAACCAGAGTCATAATGCTAACTTTAAGGTTTAAGCCTTGCTGCCACTTCAATCTGTTCCCTATAAATGTAAAAAAGAAGGGGCACTATAACCACATAACGGTTAAATTGATACAGCATTCTCACTCATGGGTGCACAAATGTAGCCTCTTACAAGGCACACCTCAAAATATGTTAATGAGCCAGAAACAAGCATACCATGCACCTGCTAGTGGTCAAAAGGTTTTTGGAGCTCTAAAGATGCGGTACTGTATTCTGTGGGGTGGAAGTACAGTACCTTTCGAAATACAGCAATTCTTTCCCCGCAATGCACCATCATTTGTCTGCTGCAGTAAAACAATTCTAAGTATTCTACTGATTCTAATAGCCCAAATTACCGTATAAATGACCGTTTTTCATTACATTGCTGCTCTGTCTGTCATACTCCAGCCTATCTGCACCGTCAAATCCTCACTTCTCTCTGCTGTAAGCTTCTTAAACCCTATAGCATTGACATACCGTATGTTTGCTAACATAGAGGTAGTCTCTCTCTCCCTGCCATGCATCCACCTGCCCTACAGCCAACGGCCTGCCCTGACCTCGGTTAGGCTGCCTTTGGCTGGATTGGGCTGCGTGTGCCAGGGGCTTACCTGTGTAAGGGTTAGGGCTATGAGAGTTAGGAGTTTACTTATCAGTGAAAGTGTGATGCTTAGGCACTTACACACACACACACACAGGAATTCACATTATCCTCTCTGACACCTCACTGTCACTGTTGCTACATTCCCAAAGCCTGTTCTCTCCAAAGAGATGAGAAATTCCTTCTCCACACACCCTCTCTCTCCCTCCATCTTTTTTCTCTCCTCTTTCCCTCTCTCTTTTTCTGTTTCCTCTCTCTTTCTCAGCCTCCATCTGCCTTCCTCTTTCTTTTTCAGTCTACCTTCCTCTCTCTCTCATTCTGCCCATTCGACAACTGTTTCCCAGTTAAGTATACATTACCGGGTCTCATCAATGTAAGGGCTTCCGTTTACATAGAGTGATCTCATAAACCTCTCTGCATCCTTCTCCCCTGTCTCTGTCCCTCTCACTCTCCCCCTACTCTGTCTCTCTCCCCATCTCTCTCTGTCTCTCTCACTCTCCCCCTACTCTGTCTCTCTCCCCATCTCTCTCTGTCCCTCTCACTCTCCCCCTACTCTGTCTCTCTCTCCATCTCTCTCTGTCCCTCTCACTCTCCCCCTACTCTGTCTCTCTCCC